>NW_007378043.1:25231-172906 GCF_000475195.1 Diaphorina citri | reverse complement strand
TGAGGACAAACCCGAAGACGTAACTTCGACTGAGATTCAAACGCAGACCTCTGTCGATTCTTCTGGCAAGAAAATTGTCAAGAAGAAGAAAATCACTAAGAAAATCAAGGACGGCAAAGAAGAGGTGACTGTTGAAGAGGCCCCTGTTGAAATAACTGAACTACCAGTAGATGAAGTGATACCTGAATTCGCTAAAGTTGTTGAAGATAAACCTGAAGAGGTAACCGCTACTGAGGTTCAAACGCACACTTCTGTTGACTCGACAGGCAAGAAAATCGTGAAGAAAAAGAAAATCACAAAGAGAATGAAAGACGGAAAGGAAGAAGTTACCGTCGAGGATGCCCCAGTTGAAATCACTGTGATACCAGCCGACGAGGTTATTCTTGATGTTGATTTCTCAGTTCCAGAAGTAACTCCGGATATGACTAAACCAGAAGAAGTCACAGGAAAAGAAGAAGCATCCCTCCTTTTTGGGATATTTAAGAAAGCCGGCATCAAAGCTCCTCAAAGAAGTGTTAGTGTCGAAAGTGAACCTGACTTGGATGTTACAAGAAGAGATTCAAAGAGCACAGAAAAAGTTAAGAAAAAGAAAATCACAAGGAGAATGAAAGACGGAAAAGAAGAAGTTACCGTCGAGGATGCCCCAATTGAAATCACTGAGATACCAGCCGACGAGATTATTCCTGAAGTAGCCAAGTTGCTTGAGGACAAACCGGAAGATGAAACTTCTACTGAGATTCAAACGCAGACCTCTGTCGACTCTTCTGGCAAGAAAATCGTTAAGAAGAAGAAAATCACAAAGAAAATCAAGGACGGCAAAGAAGAGGTGACTGTTGAAGAGGCCCCTGTTGAAATAACTGAACTACCAGTAGATGAAGTGATACCTGAATTCGCTAAAGTTGTTGAAGATAAACCTGAAGAGGTAACCGCTACTGAGGTTCAAACGCACACTTCTGTTGACTCGACAGGCAAGAAAATCGTGAAGAAAAAGAAAATCACAAAGAGAATGAAAGATGGAAAGGAAGAAGTTACCGTCGAGGATTCCCCAGTTGAAATCACTGAGATACCAGCCGACGAAGTTATTCCTGAAGTAGCCAAGTTGCTTGAGGACAAACCCGAAGACGTAACTTCGAGTGAGATTCAAACGCAGACCTCTGTCGATTCTTCTGGCAAGAAAATTG
Source organism: Diaphorina citri (assembly GCF_000475195.1). Classification (NCBI taxonomy): domain Eukaryota; kingdom Metazoa; phylum Arthropoda; class Insecta; order Hemiptera; family Psyllidae; genus Diaphorina; species Diaphorina citri. The sequence continues at coordinate 171,725 of NW_007378043.1, read as the reverse complement.
TCAAGAAGAAGAAAATCACTAAGAAAATCAAGGACGGCAAATAAGAGGTGACTGTTGAAGAGGCCCCTGTTGAAATAACTGTACTACCAGTAGATGAAGTGATACCTGAATTCGCTAAAGTTGTTGAAGATGAACCTGAAGAGGTAACCGCTACTGAGGTTCAAACGCACACTTCTGTTGACTCGACAGGCAAGAAAATCGTGAAGAAAAAGAAAATCACAAAGAGAATGAAAGATGGAAAGGAAGAAGTTACCGTCGAGGATTCCCCAGTTGAAATCATTGAGATACCAGCCGACGAAGTTATTCCTGAAGTAGCCAAGTTGCTTGAGGACAAACCCGAAGACGTAACTTCGAGTGAGATTCAAACGCAGACCTCTGTCGATTCTTCTGGCAAGAAAATTGTCAAGAAGAAGAAAATCACTAAGAAAATCAAGGACGGCAAAGAAGAGGTGACTGTTGAAGAGGCCCCTGTTGAAATAACTGAACTACCAGTAGATGAAGTGATACCTGAATTCGCTAAAGTTGTTGAAGATAAACCTGAAGAGGTAACCGCTACTGAGGTTCAAACGCACACTTCTGTTGACTCGACAGGCAAGAAAATCGTGAAGAAAAAGAAAATCACAAAGAGAATGAAAGACGGAAAGGAAGAAGTTACCGTCGAGGATGCCCCAGTTGAAATCACTGAGATACCAGCCGACGAGGTTATTCCTGATGTTCATTTCTCAGTTCCAGAAGTAACTCCGGATATGACTAAACCAGAAGAAGTCACAGGAAAAGAAGAAGCATCCCTTCTTTTTGGGATATTTAAGAAAGCCGGTATCAAAGCTCCTCAAAGAAGTGTTGTTGTTGAAAGTGAACCGGACTTGGAGGATACAAATACAGATATTAAGAGTACGAAAAAAGGTAAGAAAAAGAAAGTATTAAAAATTAATAAAGACGATATTGTCAATATTGCTGTGGACGATGAACCCTTTGAGATCACTGAAATTCCATCGGATGAATTTTTATCTATTCCAGCAAACGAATCTGAAGATATTTTTTCCGTTGAAAATATTGTTCACTTTGATAGTGATAGAAAACCTCATCAAACAAAGAAGCTAATACAGAAGAAACTTGTAGATGGAAGGGAAGAGGTGACCATAGTAGAACTGCAAGATGAACTGGGTTCAGAACCTAATGAAGATTCTAGCCCCTCAACTGTTGAAATTACTGAAGTATTAGAAGATGTTTCCAATATTATTCTTCCGGACACGGCAAAACCAGAAGAAGTTACAGCAGACAAGAAGTTGGTCAAGAAAAAGAAAATCCCAAAGAAAAGGGAAGAATTGAAAGAAGAATTTAGCGTTGAAGGTGCCCCGGTCGAAGTTACTGAGGTACCTACCGACGAGGTTATTCCTGAAGTAGCCAAACCCGAAGAAGTAACTTTTACTAAGATTCAAACAAAGACTTCAGTCGATTCTTCTGGCAAGAAAGTTGTGGAGAAGAAGAAAATCACAAAGAAAATCAAGGACGGAAAGGAAGAGGTAACTGTTGAAGAAGCCCCTGTTGAAATAACTGAACTACCAGTAGATGAAGTGATACCTGAATTCGCTAAAATAGTTGAAGATAAACCTGAAGAAGTAACCGCCACTGAGGTTCAAACGCAGACTTCAGTCGATTCTTCTGGTAAGAAAATTGTAAAGAAGAAGAAAATTTCAAAGAAAATGAAAGACGGAAAAGAAGAAATTATTGTCGAGGATTCTCCAGTCGAAATCACCGAAATACCTGCTGATGAAATAATTCCCGAGATGGCTAAAATTGTTCAAGAAAATTTCAAAGATGAAAATGTTGGAAAATTGGAAGATTCGCCAAGTGAACCAAAAGAGGAATCAAGTGGGAAACTTCATCGCCTTACAAATAAAGGAAAGGAAACCTTGGGAAATAAAAGTCCAAGCAAAATGTCATTTTCCAACATGGAAGCAGTTGAACCATTTACTGGTATCAAATTAAAGAAGTCTTCCCCTAAAGTGCAAAATGCAAAACAAGATAGTTCGCCACTTACCAAGGTACTTCTTAAAAGTCGAATTCGAAGAATAGAATACCCACCTCAGCTCTTTTTCGTAAAAATTTCGGAGTTGGAACCAATTTCCGTTGAAAATGGTGTATTATCCAGGAATTATATTGAATCATTAAAAACTCAAAAGGCCAAAAAAATGCAAATAAAGCTCCCTAAGAAAGATAACCTGAAAATGGAAACATATGCTCTAGAAAATTTGAGTCCAAGTCCAGAAGATGAAAAAATAGTAGATTTTGAAAAGTCACAGAAAGAAAAAGCTGAAAAACCAGATCAGGCAGATTCATATTCAAAATTAAAAATTGGTAAGGGTAATATCCCAGAAGAAAATGATAGTATTGAGAACATTGAACTGAAGAAAGTGCCAAAGAAAGGAGAAGAAAAGGAATTACTGGATAAAGAAATGTCCAAATTAGTTTCTGACAAATCAAAACCTTCGGAAAAAGACAAAGATCTTAAAAAAGACGTTCCCTTCAGAAAGCCACATCGAAAAGATTCAACTGACTTAACTGATGAAAGTCAACCAATATCATTCGTTCAAGGAGATGACAATATCAATGAAATGCTCAATACCCAAGTCCCGAGGGCTAAAGAAAGTTTAGTTGTAGAAGACTCTGAAGAAAAAGATAAAACGGAGACGACGAAAAAACCATTCACTGACACAGTAACATCAGATGACATTTCAAGCACACCAGATGCAACACAAACAGGTAATATTTTCAACATTTAGGCTTGTAAGCTAGAGGTTCCGGGTTCAATTCCCGCTAGTTTTTTTTTTTTTTTGTTGGCTCGTTAGCTGGTCAGTGATAAGTAACTACATTACCAAGTGTGAAAAGCGAGAACACATTTATTAGACTAATGATAATAATTGTCATTTATTAAAATTCCAATATACTCGAATTGAGTTAGATTCAATATCAATAGACTAGATCACCACATCTTGAAATGATTACATGTACACTTTGAGGATTATACATAGCTACATAATATAAAATATACATTCAATATTTGTAAGTAGGTACCTTTTTAATAATGTCCATGAGTGAGTACGTAAAACATTGCATGTTTTCCATATTCTTTTTATGCACGTAATATTTCCGTATCTTGTACTGGTTTAATAAGTAGGTAGTCCCTACAGCTAAGAAATGTCTTTGTCGTCTAGCTGTAAGCTTTTGTTTCCCTCTAGAGCCCCCTAGACTCTATAGTATGTGTATTATTTATATTCAAGTAAATTTGAGTAGTATGTACTGTATGTATATCTTTTAACTCCCCCTTACGCTCTCGTTGATAGATTCGTAGAAGCTCAACCCTCCGAGTGGGCTTTTTGTGTATGGAGTTAAGCTGCTATGATAAATGCAATGGCCACATTTAAAACATTAGGCATTTTTATTTTGGTCGACGGCGACGTCGACAGAAGTTCCTAATTCAAAAGGGTCCCTTCGTAGCAAGGTGTTAATGTTAACCGATTATTTTCTAATAAATCGACATGTCAATTGGCCGTATGGGTACATAATACCTATTATTAGATTAGGTTCCATTTTCACTAAAATTGTGGTGAGCTTTGCTTCGTAGCAAGGTGTTATTGTTAACCGATTATTTTCTAATAAATCGACATGTCAATTGGCCGTATGGGTACATAATACCTATTATTAGGTTCCATTTTCACTAAAATTGTGGTGAGCTTTGTCTCGACAGGCAAGAAAATCGTGAAGAAAAAGAAAATCACAAAGAGAATGAAAGACGGAAAGGAAGAAGTTACCGTCGAGGATGCCCCAATTGAAATCACTGAGATACCAGCCGACGAGGTTATTCCTGATGTTGATTTCTCAGTTCCAGAAGTAACTCCGGATATGACTAAACCAGAAGAAGTCACAGGAAAAGAAGAAGCATCCCTTCTTTTTGGGATATTTAAAAAAGCCGGTATCAAAGCTCCTCAAAGAAGTGTTGTTGTTGAAAGTGAACCTGATTTAGAGGATACAAATACAGATATTAAGAGTACGAAAAAAGGTAAGAAAAAGAAAGTATCAAAAATTAATAAAGACGGTATAGTCAATATTGCTGTGGACGATGAACCCTTTGAGATCACTGAAATTCCATCGGATGAACTTTCTGAGCTTTGTGACCAGGTCGAGGCACATGAAAATTCACACATAGGTATTTAGATCCCTTTCTTTCCTTCTCTTTTTATATAAAAACTTCAAACTGTATTAAAGTCCCGTTTTCATAAGTATTTGTAACTATGTCTGAGTAACAGGGTGTATTATACGAATCTAATGTTTTTATATTTCATATTTCAGGTGATACTGAGAAGCCTAATGTTTTGTTCGAGACTCCCAATGAATTGTTAGCTGCTGATGCTAAAGAAACCGCTGAAAGCAAGACACCAGAGGTTCTAACCTCTTCAACTCCAGATGAATCTATTAAGAATATAAAATCTCCTAAAGTGAAAAAACCAAAGAAAACAAAAGACGTCCCTGATTTAAATGACGCAACACCAAAAGATGATGTCACGACGGAAGAAACACCTACAGTAGAAAAAGAAAAGCGAAGGTCCTCGAAATCTGAAAAACCAACTGAAGATGATGATTTAACAACAGAAGTTCCACGAGTAGACGACACACTTGAAGAAGGAGGAAAAGAGGAAGACTCTATAAAACCAAAAGAAAAAAAGAAGAGTGTGAAGAAGAAAGTTCCTAAACCAGGAAAGGAAAAGAAACCAGAGAGAGTAGATTTAGAAGAATCACCTGACAAAATTTTGGAAGCAGAAATGGAGGATAAGTTTACATCTGAAGATGTAGATGATTTGCCCGTCAGAGACATAAAAAAGAAGAAAAAAGTAATTGAAAAGAAACTTCCCAAAGAAAGTGATGCTCAATCTGACGACACAGTAGATAAGGAAAAACCAAAGCTAATGAAAATAGAGAAAAGAAAGATTGAACCAACAAAGTTAAAAATAGAAGATGTAAAAGAAGAAAAACCACAATTTGCCACAATCAAATTAAGGAAGGCATCAACTATCCAGAAAAAAGAAATTGAGGCCGTACAAATACCAAAGAGACTTCTTAAAAGTAGAATTACTCGTGTGACAGACTATCCTGTACCAGTACAATATGCAAAAATAGAACATCTACCAGCTGCTATTAAAGATTGTGGAATATTGTCTAGGAACTATGAAGAAGCAATGAAAATTGTGAAAAAGAAGATCAAGAAGATAAAACTTCCAAACATAGAGAAGGCAGAATTAGAAAAGTACGAGCCTTATGTTGAAGATATTCCTGACGCTTCTACAACTTCTGATGACAATGAAAAATATAAAATTCCAGAATCGGACCAATCTTTGGATCAAGAAATACCCCAAAAACCTTTGGTTTTAGGTAAAGGAAAAATACCTGAAAATGAAGAAAAATTGGAGTCGGTGAAGTTGAGGAAAATTCCTGAAAAAATTGAAGAAATAAAAGATGTTGAAGACAAGAAAAAACCTAAAACTACGTCAGCTGAAGAGAAATTGAAAAAAGAAAAACCCGAATCTGATGTTACTTTGAAACCATTAGATGACTTTCCTACAGATGATACTGAACTAAAATACAAAGCGCCTAAATCGAGAAGTGAAGAGAGAGATGAAGATATTGACGAACATATAACACAGCCTAGAACTACAAAACCGAAAAAGGATTCTGATCTAAAGCAAGAAAGTATAAACCTCATTTTAGGAAAACCGAAGGAAAAGCCTGAAGAAGATGAAAAAGATATAACTCTCAAATATAAACAAGGAGAGCTCCCAACTATTGAACCAGAGGAAATAAAACTTAAACCTTTTGTAAAAGAAAAGACCTCGAGTCCTCCTGGAGAAAAATCGTTAGAAATTGACAAACCGGTATTTCCGGATTATAAAAAGGAAGAAGATGAAATTACACCTAAAGAGTTCCCCAGACCTGACGATAAACCCAAGAAAAAGTCAATGAAAAAGAAAATTCCTAAAGTCAAAGATGATAAAGGGGAGGATGTACCTCTTCCAGATGAAATTATTCAAACTGAAGCTGAAATAATAAATCCTGAAGTAGACAACCAAGAGGCTGAACAGCCTGAGCAAGGAAAAGCTTTGGTCCCTGACGAGAATGCCAAGGATAACATTATCCCACAAAAAAGTGAAAAATTAGAGGATGATAATAAAGACGAAAATTTAGTTAAGCCCAAGATACCAGCTGATGATAACGGGAAGAAAAAGAAGAGTACAAAAAAGAAATCAAAACAAGTAGATCAAACTCCTACAGATGTTGCTCCTGATGAAGTCGAAAGTATCGAAAATATTCCGGAGACATTGCCAGTTGAAGAAAGTAAACTTCCTGAAAATAAAGTGGAATCGTCTACAGATGGACAGGTACCCAAAAGAATGTCGATTTCAAAGGAACCTCCTCAAGAGCCTTTCACAGCAGTAAAATTGAGAAAATCTATTTCTAAACAAAAAGAACCTCAAAAAGAGGATGTTCCTCTACCTAAATTTTTATTGAAAAGTCGATTGGTGCGAATCGAATACCCACCACAAGAACTCTTTGTTAAAGTTACTGAATTAGAACCTGTATTCGTTGAAAATGGCACTTTATCACGGAATTATACTGAAGCGTTAAAAGTACAAAAAGCTAAGAAAATTAAAGTTAAACTTCCAAAGAAACACGATACTGAGCTTGAAAAATATGTACCAGAAGATTTTAGTCCAAGTCCTAAAGAAACAGAAACTTTTGATTTTGAAAAACCTCAGAAAGATAAAGTTGAAAAACCAACGGTAGAAGAATATGAAGCCTCAAAAATAAAACTTGGCAAAGGTAAATTACCAGAAGAAGATGATAACATTGACACTGTACGACTGAAGAAAGTTCCAGAAAAAGTCGAAGATGAGAAAGTAGAAGAAGTAGAGAAAAAGAAGAAAGAGGTTTCCGATGAAACAAAACCTTTAAAGGAAGACAAAGATTATGAAATAGATTATCCCGAAGTACCCAAATTTGACTTCCCTGAGAGAATATTAGAGAAAGATCAAATTACTGAAGAAGAAGATTTGCCACAGGAAGACACACAGTTAAATAAACGAGATAGCTACAAGAGACCATTGAAGAAGAAAAAAGAAATAACTGAACCTGAACTAAACATTCTACCTGGAAAAGGAAAACAGCCAGGAGTAAATGACGAGGAGGATATTTCGTTTAGAAAGCCAGGTCGAAAAGATTCGGAGGACATAACCGATGACATTAAACTCAAACCATTTATTAAAGAAGATCAGGGTGCCTATGAAGAACCAGACAAATATCTTCAACCTGAAGAACAGGTAAAAGATAAACATAAGGACTTGCCCGATGACGAAGACACATCGATCATTAAAGTAAAAATAACAAAAAAACCAAAGAAAAAGAAATCGATGGAAGAAATCCATCCGGCAACACTTACCCCAGAGACTGTTGGAGAAGAAGCTAAACCTACAGAGGAAGCAATAACCACAGAGGAAATTGTTCTAAAGAAAAAACCCAAAAAGCCTGTAGTTGTGGAGGAGGAAGCTGAACAGGTTACAGTCAAAAAGGATGTCGAAGAACCTAAACCCACAGAAGAAACAACAACCACAGAAGAAGTTGTTCTAAAGAAAAAACCCAAAAAGCCTGTAATTGTGGAGGAGGAAGTTGAAGAGGTTACAGTCAAAAAGGAAGTCGAAGAACCTAAACCCACAGAAGAAACAACAACCACAGAAGAAGTTGTTCTAAAGAAGAAACCCAAAATACCTAAAGTTGTGGAGGAAAAACCTGAAGAGGTTACGATTAAAAAAGAAGTTGAAGAACCCAAACCCACAGAGGAAGCAACAACCACAGAGGAAGTTGTTCTAAAGAAAAAACCCAAGAAGCCTGTAGTTGTGGAGGAAAAAGCTGAAGAGGTTACAGTGAAAAAGGAAGTCGAAGAACCTAAACCCACAGAAGAAGCAACTACAACTGAAGAAGTTGTTCTAAAGAAAAAACCTAAGAAGCTTAAAGTTGTCGAGGAGGAAGTTGAAGAGGTTACGATTAAAAAAGAAGTTGAAGAACCTAAACCCACAGAAGAAACAACAACCACTGAAGAAGTTGTGAAGAGGTTACAGTGAAAAAGGAAGTCGAAGAACCTAAACCCACAGAAGAAGCAACTACAACTGAAGAAGTTGTTCTAAAGAAAAAACCCAAAAAGCCTGTAGTTGTCGAGGAGGAGGCTGAAGAGGTTACGATTAAAAAAGAAGTTGAAGAACCTAAACCCACAGAAGAAACAACAACCACTGAAGAAGTTGTTCTAAAGAAGAAACCCAAAAAGCCTGTAGTTGTCGAGGAGGAGGAGGCTGAAGAGGTTACGATTAAAAAAGAAGTTGAAGAACCTAAACCCACAGAAGAAACAACAACCACTGAAGAAGTTGTTCTAAAGAAGAAACCCAAAAAGCCTAAAGTTGTCGAGGAGGAAGCTGAAGAGGTTACCATCAAAAAAGAAGTTGAAGAACCTAAACCCACAGAAGAAACAACAACCACTGAAGAAGTTGTGCTAAAGAAAAAACCTAAGAAACCTAAAGTTGTGGAGGAGGAAGCTGAAGAGGTTACCATCAAAAAAGAAGTTGAGGAACCTAAACCCACAGAAGAAACAACAACCACTGAAGAAGTTGTTCTAAAGAAGAAACCCAAAAAGCCTAAAGTTGTCGAGGAGGAAGCTGAAGAGGTTACGATTAAAAAAGAAGTTGAAGAACCTAAAGCCACAGAAGAAACAACAACCACAGAAGAAGTTGTGCTAAAGAAAAAACCTAAGAAACCTAAAGTTGTGGAGAAAGAAGCTGAAGAAGTTACCATCAAAAAAGAAGTTGAAGTATCTAAACCCACAGAGGAAGCAACAACAACTGAAGAAGTTGTTCTAAAGAAAAAACCCAAAAAGCCAGTAGTTGTGGAGGAGGAAGCTGAAGAGGTTACCATCAAAAAAGAGGTTGAAGAACCCAAACCCACTGAAGAAACAACAACCACTGAAGAAATTGTTTTAAAGAAAAAACCCAAAAAGCCTGTAGTTGTGGAGGAAGAAGCTGACGAAGTTACTATTAGAAAAGAAGTCGAAGTACCTGAACCTACCGAAGAAACAACAACCACTGAAGAAGTTGTTTTAAAGAAGAAACCTAAGAAGCCTAAAGCTGTTGAGGAGGAAGCTGAAGAGGTTACAATCAAAAAAGAGGTTGAAGAACCCAAACCCACTGATGAAACAACAACCACTGAAGAAGTTGTTCTAAAGAAGAAACCCAAAAAGCCCAAAGTTCTGGAGGAAGAAGCTGAAGAGGTTACCATCAAAAAAGAAGTTGAAGAACCTAAACCCACAGAAGAAACAACAACCACTGAAGAAGTTGTGCTAAAGAAAAAACCTAAAAAACCTAAAGTTGTGGAGGAAGAAGCTGAAGAGGTTACCATCAAAAAAGAACTTAAAGAACCTAAACCCACAGAGGAAGCAACAACAACTGAAGAAGTTGTTCTAAAGAAAAAACCCAAAAAGCCCAAAGTTCTGGAGGAAGAAGCTGAAGAGGTTACCATCAAAAAAGAAGTTGAAGAACCTAAACCCACAGAAGAAAAAGAAAAAACCCAAAAAGCCCAAAGTTCTGGAGGAAGAAGCTGAAGAGGTTACCATCAAAAAAGAAGTTGAAGAACCTAAACCCACAGAGGAAGCAACAACAACTGAAGAAGTTGTTCTAGAGAAAAAACCCAAAAAGCCCAAAGTTGTGGAGGAAGAAGCTGAAGAGGTTACCATCACAAAAGAAGTTGAAGTACCTAAACGCACAGAGGAAGCAACAACCACAGAGGAAGTTGTGCTAAAGAAAAAACCCACAAAGCCTGTAGTTATGGAGGAAGAAGCTGAAGAGGTTACCATTAAAAAAGAAGTTGAAGTATCTAAACCCATAGAGGAAGCAACAACAACTGAAGAAGTTGTTCTAAAGAAAAAACCCAAAAAGCCTAAAGTTGTCGAGGAGGAAGCTGAAGAGGTTACCATCAAAAAAGAAGTTGAAGAACCTAAACCTACCGAAGAAACAACAATCACCGGAGAAGTTGTTTTAAAGAAAAAACCTAAAAAGCCTGTAGTTGTGGAGGAGGAAGCTGAAGAGGTTACCATAAAAAAAGAAGTTGAAGAACCCAAACCCACAGAAGAAACAACAACCACTGAAAAAGTTGTGCTAAAGAAAAAACACAAAAAGCCTGTAGTTGTGGAGGAAGAAGCTGATGAAGTTACGATTAAAAAAGAAGTTGATGTACCTAAACCCACAGAAGAAACAACAACCACACAGGAAATTGTTCTAAAGAAGAAACCCAAAAAGCCTGTAGTTGTAGACGAGGAAGCTGAAGAGTTTACCATCAAAAAAGAGGTTGAAGTACCTAAACCTACCGAAGAAACAACAACCACTGAAGAAGTTGTTCTAAAGAAGAAACCTAAAAAGCCTGTAGTTGTAGAGGAAGAAGCTGACGAAGTTACGATTAAAGAAGAAGTTCAAGAACCTAAATCCAGCGAAGAAACAACGACTTCTAGAAAAGTATCATTGAAGAAGAAAATAAAGAAGCCCGTGATATCACCAGTTGAGGGTGATGAACTTACCATTAGAAAACAAAAGTCGGTTGATGATGAGAAATCTACAGTTGAACTAGATACAGAGGATATATCGGTTGAAAAGGACAGACCTGACAAACAAAGTGAGTATGAGGAAAAAATAACGATCAAAAGGAAAACAAGTCGAAAGAAATCTACTCAAGAAGGTGCTGATGAGTTAGAGATGAAGAAACCGGAAATTGAAGAAACAATAGAACAAACCTTAACGCTGAAACCTAAATCCAAGCAAAGAAAATCGATAGTAGAAGATTTGGGTGAAGAAATTATAACTTTCAAACAAAAATCCGTTGACAAGAGCGAAGATGAAGAATTTGTAGAAAATGTCACATTCATACCAAAAAGAACCAAAGTACAACAGGACGTAGAACAAGAATTCAGTTTGGCTCTCAACACTTACGATGAAGAGGAAATATCAATGTCAGGTAAATTACATGTTACAATCAAATTTTAGATTTAGTATAATATCCTATGTGGATATTGTGGATATATCAACCACCAAAATTCGTCATGAGCTTGAACTATAATATTTTCTCCGTGAGGATTCCTATGTCAATATATTTTGAGAATTTTAATTTGTCTATTGTTCAAGTTAAAAATGGGGGGGGGGGGGGGGGAATCAAAGATTTCTGCGTTGTAGTGTATAATTAAGCTTAAGGGTGAAAGGGGGGGGGGGGGATCAAAGATTTCTGCGTTGTAGTGTATAATTAACTAGCCGAAATCCGTCGCTTCGCTCCGGATTTCCGCTAGTAAATGCTTAAGGCATGGCCGTTCATGTCGCTCATCCATTTAGTGGTCTTGCTCGGCGTAGCTTAACAAAAACAAACCGGAAAATAGCCTACAACCTTCACGGGAGTGCAAGCAATAAGTTGACAAAGTTTCATAGCAATCGGATGAGCGGTTTGGCCAGGCATAAAGCTCGAACACACACAAACATTAATTTTTATATATTAGATAAAGTTGTGCTTTTTTCACCCTCAACAGGAAAAGTAAAATTACCGAAGAAATTAAAACCTCTGGTAATCAATGAAGAAGCAGCTGAAGAAACTATTCGCACGGGAGTGCAAGCAATAAGTTGACAAAGTTTCATAGCAATCGGATGAGCGGTTTGGCCAGGCATAAAGCTCGAACACACACAAACATTAATTTTTATATATTAGATAAAGTTGTGCTTTTTTCACCCTCAACAGGAAAAGTAAAATTACCGAAGAAATTAAAACCTCTGGTAATCAATGAAGAAGCAGCTGAAGAAACTATTCGAATAGAAGAAGAGTCCATCGTTGCTGTTACTCCAGACGACGTAAATATGCCCTTAAAACGAAGAGTATCCAAAATATACAATGTCGAAGAATTGGTCAGTGGTGATGTCCTCTTGAAAGAACCTGGATCCAAACTATTCGAATAGAAGAAGAGTCCATCGTTGCTGTTACTCCAGACGACGTAAATATGCCCTTAAAACGAAGAGTATCCAAAATATATAATGTCGAAGAATTGGTCAGTGGTGATGTCCTCTTGAAAGAACCTGGATCTAAAAGTAAAACTGAACCCAGAGGTAACGTCAGTGAAGAAGAATTCTTTGACTTCAAGATAAGAAGAAAGTCTTCGGTTATGCCAACGACATTACAGGAAGGTAAAAACAAAGTCAACATTCTATTTCTAACTTGTAGACGTTGTGTTGCTCTAATGCTTTTCTTTCTTAATGCAATCGCTTAATTTTGTCAAATCCACCCAGTAAATCACATCTCTTGTTTACTCCCAAGATCAAAGGATTTCACGCTTTCAAAGGAAACTCAAGCTTATTTAAAATTTGATTTTCTCCCATGTTCTATGTATAAGTAAATTTTCGAGTTTATTCACTTCTGTTTATTATGTATCTGCCTCTAATAGATTAAATTTTTTAACTCTTACTTTAAGATTTTGACAGTAAATTACTCCCAAGATCAAAGGATTTCACGCTTTCAAAGGAAACTCAAGCTTATTTAAAATTTGATTTTCTCCCATGTTCTATGTATAAGTAAAATTTCGAGTTTATTCACTTCTGTTTATTATATGTATCTGCCTCTAATAGATTAAATTTTTTAACTCTTACTTTAGGATTTTGACAGTAAATTAAAATACATATAAAACCGTCGAGAAAAAAACTTTGGGAATTTTTTCCTGAAAACATTACTTTTTGAACTCATCTTATTGGACTAATTATCATTCTAATATTATTAACTTACAGATATAAATAAAAAAGACTTTGTTGTATACCCAAAGTAATTTAGATTTTCAAAAACCTGAAATGTGTTGTTCTTTATTTTAGATAAGTATTTTATCTTTCAGCTTCCGCTTTCTTTTTGTAACCAAAATAGAAAATACGTAGGTAATATTTATTTACCTATCTTAAAAAAGGTAATGTTCATTTTTCTTTTCATTTGACTGCTTGCTTTTGCATTTTTCTTCCATAATACATACCTTTTATCCATAAAAAAACCCAAGTCCTTTTCAATTTCAATCTACGATATCTGTCAACAAATAGAATTTCATTTGGTTTGTCATATTAATGCTAAATCCTTTCTTATTTTTTTCTTTTTCCTTCGTTCGACTGCTTGCTTTTGCATTTTTCTTCCATAATACATACCTTTTATCCATAAAAAAACCCAAGTCCTTTTCAATTTCAATCTACGATATTTGTCAACAAATAGAATTTCATTTGGTTTGTCATATTAATGCTAAATTCTTTCTTATTTTTTCTTTTTCCTTCGTTTTTACCTTCTTGTGTGAGCTCTTTGCATATTACAAAATGCGTATTCGCCAAGTGTTGTGCATGCAAGTTTGAATTTTGATTCAGTTGCAGTGTGCCAGATTGTAGGACATTTTAATCAAAAAGGTTAATTTATCTTTGAAAGGTTAATAATTTACCTATCATTGAATAAATTCACCACGAAAGTTTCTGGTAATAGAACTCAATGTAGGTACTTGCCACGGTTTTCTACTGGATTTAATAGGGATTGGTCAAATAATACTGTCATTTGTCAAAGGAGAAATACCAATGTAGGTACTTGCCACGGTTTTCTACTGGATTTAATAGGGATTGGTCAAATAATACTGTCATTTGTCAAAGGAGAAATACAAAAAATTCTACACTATTTTTGCATAAATTCTATGTTAGAGAAAAATAGTAGATAAAATAACTATGTAACCAAAGAAATAATGAAACTAATCTTGAGTTTTGACCTTTTTACAGAATCCGCCTCGTTGAAAATAACAAAGGAAATCGAGGAGCTTCCGGAAGGTAAGTAACATTACAACTACATAAATTCACGTGCAAGAAATTTGGGACGGAGTTGTAACCCACTTTGTGGAACCGGCCATGATTGTGGCTCTAAAAATATTTTCAAGACATTTAGGAAAGGCTATTAGAGCAAAGGGGTAAATAGCCCTTTTTTTGGGGGGGGGGGGCGGCTATTTCTACAGTTTGCTGAACCATTAATAATGTGATAGAGCGTTTTTGGGGGGGGGGGGGGCGGCTATTTCTACAGTTTGCTGAACCATTAATAATGTGATTAATTTATTATGTTATTTATTTATTTGTTTGTTTATTTACACGCTAAGCAGCAAGTAAATAAATAGAAAAATAAATTTATTTTTCTAGGTGAAGGTGAAATCATGTTCTCCACATCCACCTATGAGGCAGAGTCACCGGAAACCATCTGTCTGGTCGAAGGAGAGAAGGTGTACGTTTTAGGTAAGTTTCCGTCTTAATTTTTAGCTAAATTCCCGTTTCCCAGTATATATATATATGTGGCTTGATAGAGGGTCTTATTGCTAAGGTCTTATCGTACCAAATTTCCCGGAAGTGAAGAGAGAAGAGAAGACAGGAGAAAGCCAACCGTTCCGAGAACGAACCTTATCCGTTCAGGATAAAATCCGCCTAGGGTGGGAATTAAACCCGCGGCTTAGCGCTTACAAGTCAAACGCGCTACTAAGTAGGCTGGCTTGACCGCTTTTGTGTTAACCATGTTTGTCCCTTCTTCTCATTTCAGACAGTAGCAATTCCGAGTGGTGGTTCGTCAGGAAGTTCCTGACTCATGAGCAAGGTTTTGTTCCTGCCATTTACCTGCGAGATGAACCTAGTTACGAGCTGTATGTCCAGACTAAGCTCCATGAGAAGATAGATAAGCTACCCATCTTTGAGAGTAAGTCCAATCCATATGCTCCAAATTTTTACAGTACAGGAGAAAATTAGGTTCGAAGGGGGGTGGCCGGGCCCCCTCAGCCTCAATTTTTCGGAGTCTGACGTATAGTAGAGGAGAAAAATGAAGTTCGAGGGGGGGCCCGGGCCCCCTCGGCCCCCCTTAAATACGGCCCTGCTGATCAGGTGTACCAGTCAGGTTTATCTGATAGTGAGTGGCTGGCCCTATAAACTTTGACATTTCATGTTGCTCGTTTTATTACAGAACCAAAACCAGGCGAGTCGACATCGGCGCCCAAGTTCATCGAGAAGCTACAGCCCAAGCATGTACCTGATGGTTCTACCGTGCAGTTTGAATGTCAGGTTGAGGGTAATCCGAGACCTTTGATCACTTGGTTCCGACAGACGGCAGTCATCAAACCGTCTGAGGAGTTCCAGGTAGGTGCACTCGACTCAAGTTTTAGTTCTTTACTTGAGGTTTAACGTGAATGTAGGTACATAGGTTTAACTGGTAAGGTTTTTTTTTTCTTTTACCTCGTTGAGAACAGTAATTCCAGCGCTCGCCGCTCGTTCATGAAGCGCGATCATCTCTGGTGACAAAGATGCTGTCACCAGAATCTTTCGTCCCGAATTTCCCGGAAGTGAAGAGAGAAGAGAAGACAGGAGAAAGCCAACCGTTCCGAGAACGAACCTTATCCGTTCAGGATAAACTCCGCCTAGGGTGGGAATTAAACCCGCGGCTTAGCGCTTACAAGTCAAACGCGCTACTAAGTAGACTGGCTTGACCGCTTTTGTGTTAACCATGTTTGTCCCTTCTTCTCATTTCAGACAGTAGCAATTCCGAGTGGTGGTTCGTCAGGAAGTTCCTGACTCATGAGCAAGGTTTTGTTCCTGCCATTTACCTGCGAGATGAACCTAGTTACGAGCTGTATGTCCAGACTAAGCTCCATGAGAAGATAGATAAGCTACCTATCTTTGAGAGTAAGTCCATATGCTCCAAATTTTGGGAGTCTTGCTTACAGTACAGGAGAAAATTAGGTTCGAAGGGGGGTGGCCGGGCCCCCTCAGCCTCAATTTTTCGGAGCCTGACATCACTTGGTTCCGACAGACGGCAGTCATCAAACCGTCTGAGGAGTTCCAGGTAGGTGCACTCGACTCAAGTTTTAGTTCTTTACTTGTGGTTTAACGTGAATGTAGGTACATAGGTTTAACTGGTAAGGTTTTTTTTCTTTTACCTCCTTGAGGACAGTGATTCCAGCGCTCGCCGCTCTTCATGAAGCGCCCTCATCTCTGGTGACAAATACGATGCTGTCACCAGAATCTTCCTGTGTTGAATATAGAGGGAACTGTAACTACTAAGGCCTTATCGTCCCGAAAGTACAGAGAAAAGGAAGACAGGATAGGAAAAAGCCAGCCATTCCGAAAACGAACATGATTCATTCAGGATAAAATCCGCCCCGAGCGGGAATCGAACTACCAGCCTAGCGCTTACAAGACAAACGCGCTACCAACCAAGCTAACTTGCCTGGCCATTAGGTGAACCGCGCTCCTAATCTTTCCACTGTTGTCACATTGTCCCCAGATCTT
The DNA here is from genome assembly GCF_000475195.1 of Diaphorina citri. Taxonomy (NCBI): domain Eukaryota; kingdom Metazoa; phylum Arthropoda; class Insecta; order Hemiptera; family Psyllidae; genus Diaphorina; species Diaphorina citri. Next base: position 155,292 of record NW_007378043.1, on the reverse strand, counting down.
CTACGACAGTGATAACGTTGCCACATTGATCATTCGCGAGGTGTTCCCGCCCAAGCTTTTTTTTTTTTTTTTGAGACGGGGGTTTTGTTTTACCTTCCATTCTGCGACAAGCTATCCGCATTAACCTCACCCATTGTGTGTGAGGTCGAGAAAAACCAGTAGCACGCGATTGCCCGGATAGTCATGGTCACCCATGACCCTTCGACATACATACAACGCTCAACTTTAACTTCAGTGATATATTGGGAACTGATGCTTTGGCCGCTGATTTTACTTTGGTATCACGTGCATCCTTCCAAGGTATCTAGGCTAGCATATACAAAAAGCCCACTCCGAGGCTTAGGTGTAGGGGCAAACAGCCCTAAAGGATGGGTTAAGCTTCTACGAATTTAACTAGGCTAGCCAGATTTTTCCCCCTCGGTTTTCGGTATTTCAAAAAATTCCCAGAAGCATATTTCCCATTTGTAATATTTCCCCCTCTCTCCAGGGAGTCATCCTTGGCCGACATCTTGGAAGGCATTCCGCCCACGTTCTCCAAGAAGACCAAACCGGTTTACGCCGAAGAGAATTCCGAAGTCACCCTGGAAGTGCGTCTGGTGGCGGTGCCCGAACCGGACCTCCTGTGGTACTACAACGGCGAACCTCTGCAGGAAACTGACGAGGTGGTGTTTTCGGACCAGTCCGATATGCACAGTTATGTGTCCATTGTGACGATCAACTCTATTAAGAAGAGACAGGAGGGAGTGTACACTGTGGTGGCGAAGAATCGGGAGGGAGACGCCAAGATGGACATCCCTGTTAAGGTGAGATGGTATTTCAGGTGCTCCAACATACACAAAAACCCCACTTCGAGGATTAGTTATAGGGACAAACAGCCCTAAAGGACGAATCTACGAGGTGCTGCATTCTAACAACGGCGAACCTCTGCAGGAAACTGACGAGGTGGTGTTTTCGGACCAGTCCGATATGCACAGTTATGTGTCCATTGTGACGATCAAGTCTATTAAGAAGAGAGAGGAGGGAGTGTACACTGTGGTGGCGAAGAATCGGGAGGGAGAGGCCAAGATGGACATCCCTGTTAAGGTGAGATGGTATTTCAGGTGCTCCAACATACACAAAAAGCCCACTTTGAGGATTAGTTATAGGGACAAACAGCCCTAAAGGACGAATCTACGAGGTACAGCATTCTAATAGCGAGTTTATTCTAGATTATTTTCTTTATTATTATTTCAAGGGTTTAACCCAAGCTTTTTTTTATTTTTTTTTTGGAGACGGGGGTTTTGTTTTACCTTCCATTCTGCGACAAGCTACCCGCATTAACCTCACCCATTGTGTGTGAGGTCGAGAAAAACCAGCACGCGATTGCCCGGATAGTCATGGTCACCCATGATCCTTCGACATACATACAACGCTCAACTTTAACTTCAGTGATATATTGGGAACTGATGCTTATTTACGGCAAACCTTATCTCTTACAAAACATTTTTCAAAGAGTGTTTCATCGCCGCGCCATTTTCATTTTGTAGCAGTGAAATAACCACTACATTAGACACTTGTCTGAAGTGCCTTCTTTCGTAGCAATAAAACAACCACTAGACACTTATCTGAACTGCCTTCTTCTTCAGGTGAACACCGGTAAACCAGAAAAACCATCCATCCTAGAGCCTCTGCATGACGTTTCCATCACGGAAGGTGAAAGCGCCGTCCTAAGCGTTCAAGTGGGTGGTGAGCCGTCTCCCAAGGTGGAATGGTACAAGGACGGCAAACTCATCAAGGACCGCCAGATCACTTCAGAGAAAAATACACACACTCTGACGCTGATCCAGTGTAGCACCAAAGATAAGGGAAGATATTCGGTGAAGGTGACCAACAAGGAGGGCACGGTGGAGTCTGCAGCCAATCTGAATGTGGACCGTAAGTAGAACTTGATCATCACTCTAACCAGGTGGTATTCCACGAACGACATCACCCAACCACTTTTCTTTAACTGAGAGTTTTGAATGGCCAGGTCCACACAGTGAGTTTAAACACCGTTTAAGTTAAACTCTTGGATTAAGTGTCTAATCTGATTGTTGTTTTATTATTATCAACATTATTTTTAAATCAAATTGAGATTACTCAATCCAAAACTTAAACGAAATTTAAATTCGTTTTTTGGATTCAGCCATAAGATAGGTATTTCACCAAGGATATCAAAAAAGTCCCTTTTGTCTCTATGGAAATATTGAGGCCCTTGGGAGTGTATTATATCACGTAATGCTTGTGTCGACTTTCACGTTATCGCTTAACTCTTTAAGTAGTTCTTCACTTTGCAGTTGTACCTAAGGTCTATGCTTTGCTTAAACTTTTACGCTTATCGCCAGAGAACAGAACTATCGATCGCGATTACTGCCTGTATATTTGAAAAAATCTCTAATCGTATACCTCCTCGCAGGTTCACCCGGTCAAGCCCCTCTATTCATCGAGCGGTTTGAAGAGAAGACCGTCAAGGAGAAGGGCACCATCCGCCTCATGGCCAAAGTCAAAGCTAGCCCCGCCCCCAGCATCGTGTGGTTCAGGAACAACAAGCCCCTGCTCAGCTCGCCCAAGAAACGCGAGATATTTGACGGGGAGAACATCATTCTGGAGCTGAAGGAGGCAGATTCCGAGACAGACGCCGGTGACTACAAGGTGGTGGCGACCAATGAATTGGGTAGCGCTACTCACGGCGCGCGGGTTACTGTGGATGTTGAGAAAGTGTAAGTGTTAGATATACGTTTCATATTGTCCTCACCTGTGTCCAGTGTCTGGTGTTTGTTGTATCTTGAGCTGTGGGGTCAAGTGGATTGGAACACATCACATGCCTTTAGGCACACTCCATTTGTCAAGGGTCCAGGTTTCCCTTGCCCTTGGGATAAATTTAATTTGAAGAAACCATTTACTGATGTGTCCACATAGTGGACGGCCCCCGATCAACTCGATCGATATTGATCGAAACCATGTACACCACCTCGACAACATAGATTCACCTCGTCAATCGACGGAAGTCGACGTGACGTCAACTGATGAGTTCCACATTGCATAATCAATCAAAAACCGGGCGTTCATTAAAATTTGTTCTTTGGATTCCCACGGGGGTTTTTCCTTTTTTGGCAAGATTGCAAGCTTTCTGTATCCTGTTCTATTCTATTAAATCCTATTCTATGTATTCTATTCTATTATATCCTACTCTATTCTATTCTATTCTATTCTATTCTATTCTATTCCTTTCTATTCTATTGCAGAACGTTCACCAAGCGGCTCAACGCTCGAGTGACAATTGACGAGCGGGACACTCTGGTGTTGGAATGCGAAACCTCGCATACCGTGTCCACCAAATGGAAACTGGACGGAGTGGAAATATCGGGCATGGACCATCGGGAGGTATCCCAGGAGGGGCACACCCACAAGTTGGTCATTAAGAAGATAGGCACCCTGGACGCTGGAACGTACTCGTGTCACGTTAAGAACCAGGAGACCAAGTGTACTGTCACCGTAAAAGGTAGGCCGCAACTAGTTTCCCCCCCTTTTTTTTTACTTGTCCGTGACTAGGGCCTAGAAAGACGACCATAATTCTGCAAACTGAAACTCTGGACTTTTTGAATATCAACAATTTTGCCATTCACATTAGCATTAGAGCCTATCAGACATTCAAAAGACAGTATATTGAAGACAAAGACGTTTTTGGTACCACAAAGCGTTTAAAAATGTTTTCAAGACATTCAGAAAAGGCTATGAGGAGTTAGAGTACATATATCGCAAGTAACAACTTTCATTTCTGTTCAATGGAAGAGAGGTTTCTTGTCTAATGTTTGACCATTGATTTATACGTTTCATGGCAATAAGCGACTTATTTGAATCGATGATTGATTTCAGAGGGCAAAGCTGAATTCATCAAGAAGCTGGATGATCTTGAAGTCAAAGAAAGAGAAAACGCCGTCCTAGAAGTGGAAGTCACGTCTGACAAAGCTGACGTCAAATGGTTCAAAGTAAGTTCAAAACATGGAAATTACAACCTTGGCGTTTAACTTCTTACACGAAGTGTTTTTTTGGGAGATATCACTACTTTTTGCGTACTTTTTTCTCCTTTTCTCCCTCTTTTCTGGGGAGATATCATTATTTTTTTGTATACTTTTCTCTTTTTTTCCCCTCCTCTCTCTCGAATTATTACTTCTATGAGGACAATTTTTGTATACTTTTCTTCCATTTCTTTCTAATTTCTTTCTTTCTAATTATTGCTTCTACAATAATTGATTAATCACTAATATGATTTCTTCCAATATTTTTTTCAGGATGGCCAAGAAATCAAGACTAGCAAGAAGGTCACAATTGAAAAGAAAGGCACCATTAGAAAGTTGCTCATTAGAAACATATCAGTACACGATGAGGGAGAATATACTTGTAGTTTGCCTGATCAGGAAACCTCTGCTGAACTCAACGTTGTGGGTAAGTAGAATGACTTGTTATCCGGAGGACTGGTGTTCGAGTCCCGGTTATTGACATAAAAATGTTGTAGCGTCGAGATGGACAATTTGTAAAGGCGTTTGCTATTGTATTGTACTTATGTATTGACTACGTTTTTGTATGTTCTATTTTGTAAGCAAAAAAAGGCTCGTCCCATAAAATATGCCATCAAATCAATGAAATCTCCCATAAATATACTGTTATCAATACTAAATTGTGTCTCTTGGAAATTACTAAGTTTAGGTCGAGTGGATTGGAACACATCGCATGCCTTCAGACACACTCCATTTGTCAAGGGTGTAGATTTACCTTGCCTTTGGGATCAATTTAATTTAAAGAAACCATTTACTGATGTTGAGAAATAAATAAGAACATGTAAAAGGGCAACTTACGGAATTTGGTTTTGAAGTTGACAGAGTCACTTTCGATAGGTTCAGATGATCCTATGGGATTCTGCGCGACAAAAAATAAATTAATTTTCACCATTTTAATCTTTTCACACCTTGTATCTTTTACACAAAAATTAAGCAAAAAAAAAAAAATAAATAAATAAAAATAAAAATAAAATAAAATAATAATAAATAAATAAAATAAAATACCTAATAATAATTTTTGTATACTAAAAATAACTGCAACCAGGCTAAGATAAATTAGTTTTTAAAAAAAGTGCTTGCATTCATGTGCATTGTTGTTTCTTCCATATTTGAAAGTTTCCAAATTAGAGTTACATACGAGGTTTTCTAACAGGACCGACACTATAATAATATATGTGCTCTAATCTTTCTTTACCAATCGCCTAACACGCTTTCTCTCTCTCTCTCTCTCTGTTGGCTTCGTCTTTGGTTTTGGCATCCGTAGCGGCCGCATCCAGATCTCCATCACCCGCGTATGTTCTGCCACCCTGTCCAGACGACGAGCCTTTGCAAATCACCATACCTTTGAAAAAGTCCAAGTCTAGCTCACCTCAGACCTCTGAATAATTTAGAGTATTGTAGAGCCTTTCAAATCACCATAACCTGCAAATCACCATAATCTTGGAAATATTCCTTACTAATCTTACTATGCATAATAAAATATTTTGATTCGAGCTTTGAGAGCTTTTTCTCTGAATTTTCTCGAGAAAGAGAATTTTACAAGATGAAATTTTCCTCTCATTTGAAAATTTGGAAAACAATTCATTGTGCATTTCCAAAAAAAGACTTTTTTAAAATTCTTGAAACAGACATTATCCCTCATTATTTTTGTTTCTACCAATCATCAATGTATCATTATTTACTAGTTACGTTGGAATCACTTCAAAATATATCTTTCAGACATATCAGTACACGATGAGGGAGAATATACTTGTAGTTTGCCTGATCAGGAAACCTCTGCTGAACTCAACGTTGTGGGTAAGTAGAACGACTTGTTATCCGGAGGACTGGTGTTCGAGTCCCGGTTATTGACGGACAATTTGTAAAGGCGTTTGCTGTTGTATTGTATTGTATGTATTGACTACGTTTTTGTATGTTCTATTTTGTAAGAAAAAAAGGCTCGTCCCATAAAATATGCCATCAAATCAATGAAATCTCCGATAAATATACTGTTATCAATACTAAATTGTGTCTATTGGAAATTACTAAGTTTAGGTCGAGTGGATTGGAACACATCACATGTCTTCAGACACACTCCATTTGTCAAGGGTGTAGGTTTACCTTGCCTTTGGAATCAATTTAATTTAAAGAAACCATTTACTGACGTTGAGAAATAAATAAGAACATGTAAAAAGGCAACTTACGGAATTTGGTTTTGAAATTGACAGAGTCACTTTCGATAGGTTCAGATGAGCCCATGGGATTCTGAGCGACAAAAAAATAAATTAATTTTCACCATTTTAATCTTTTCCCCTAGAACTGCCACCAGAAATCTCCGTGCCTCTGCAAGACGTCAAGGTGTCTCGTGACGAGAAAGCCTCATTCGAGATCGAACTCACCAAGGGAGACGCCCTGGTCAAATGGTACAAGGACGGCAAGGAGATTGCCTTCTCTGAGAACGTCACGCTGAGTATAGACGGCAAGAAACAGAAGCTGATTATATTCAGCGCTGGTTTGGAGGATGCAGGAGAATATTCTTGCCGTGTAGGAGATACGGGAGACAAGGAATCCAAAGCAACGCTCACCGTTGAAGGTAAGAATAGAATGGAATATACCCTGTTTATACTGCTAGAATGGGGTCGAGTGGATTGGAACTTGGAACACATCACATGCCTTCAGGCACACTTCATTCGTTAAGGGTCTAGGTTTACCTTGCCCTTGGAATCAATTTATTTGAAGCAACCATTTACTGATGAGACTGAAAAGTTCCTTTACTCCCGCAGTCTAAACATATTCAAAGGAAGGGTTAATAAATAAATAAAATAAAATACCTAATAATAATTTTTGTATACTAAAAATAACTGCAACCAGGCTAAGATAAATTAGTTTTTAAAAAAAGTGCTTGCATTCATGTGCATTGTTGTTTCTTCCATATTTGAAAGTTTCCAAATTAGAGTTACATACGAGGTTTTCTAACAGGACCGACAATATATTATGTGCTCTAATCTTTCTTTACCAATCGCCTAACACGCTTTCTCTCTCTCTCTCTCTCTGTTGGCTTCGTCTTTGGTTTTGGCATCCGTAGCGGCCGCATCCAGATCTCCATCACCCGCGTATGTTCTGCCACCCTGTCCAGACGACGAGCCTTTGCAAATCACCATACCTTTGAAAAAGTCCAAGTCTAGCTCACCTCAGACCTCTGAATAATTTAGAGTATTGTAGAGCCTTTCAAATCACCATAACCTGCAAATCACCATAATCTTGGAAATATTCCTTACTAATCTTACTATGCATAATAAAATATTTTGATTCGAGCTTTGAGAGCTTTTTCTCTGAATTTTCTCGAGAAAGAGAATTTTACAAGATGAAATTTTCCTCTCATTTGAAAATTTGGAAAACAATTCATTGTGCATTTCCAAAAAAAGACTTTTTTAAAATTCTTGAAACAGACATTATCCCTCATTATTTTTGTTTCTACCAATCATCAATGTATCATTATTTACTAGTTACGTTGGAATCACTTCAAAATATATCTTTCAGTTTCGTTTTTCCCTTACAAAGAAATTGTTTTTCAATATGTTTCATTTGTTTCATGGACACTCAATAATCTCTCTTAATTAGAAATCTTAGGCTAGGGTGTTCTAAAGTTCGGTAGATATATACCCGTTAGGTAAATATTTCTCATTTCGAGAAATAAAACGAAATACTTTACTATTTTCAAAATGGTTTTTTTATGACATCCACCTCTTTACTTGCACATAAATTGAACTAGTCAATTATTAAGTCCTTCATTATATCAAAGGTGGCAGAAACAATGCTCTTCACAAACTGTGGTCACTTCCAAAGTTACGTAAGATGATGGATGTATTTGGATGCCCTCTTTGCTTTCCCCATGCTGTCTAACCGCACTGTCTTTGTGTATTTTGGATAGATGTGTTTACTTCTGTTAATTCCATTCCATTAGGTGCCTTAACAATTTTACTTTGGCATTATTTTCAGTCTTACCCTTTTGTCAATATATTGACGGCATTTTCAGTCCTAGTGTCTGGAACGTTTCCTTTTGTATGATATACGTAACCACCTATCAGTTAGGGCCAATGTTTAAATTGCAATACCTGTTTTTAAATACCATACACACTAATCTAAAGTTTATCTTTCCACTCCCAAATAATGGTGTATGAAATTTTTGATTACCTCTTTCTGTTGTATTGTATGATTTTTTTCCCCTGGTATGTAAATTCATTACATATGTAGGTATTTATTATTCCTACTATGTTTCCAGCTCTTGGTAAATCCTAAAGCGTACCTACTTTACATTCAACCGAATGAGTTGTGTGTTGTGTGAAGTTTCCCCCCTTTTGTTCGTAATGTCAGCATTAGGGCTTCCTTTGACTAGACTAGAATGTTACTTACAAAAGAAATACCTGTTTTGTTTTGCAACAGATGAAGAGATGATCAGACCGGCGCCGTTAGTAGTTTGCGGTAAATACAAACATGTGTTGCACTGGTGCACACTATATGTTGCACCGGTGCACACTATATGTTGCACAGTTGCACTCTATGTGTTGCCCTGTTGCATCAGAAATACCCGCTTGTTATTTTCGAAATAAGGGTTGCATCTGTTTTATCAGTCGAATTGTGGTCCAAGCATGTTTTCTAGGGCCCCTCTTATGTTACCCAAGATTCCTTAATATGGTTTGATGAGTCCTAGAACTATGTTTGCCAAAATTCCAAAATAATTTTCCCTTGTTCCAAATGTTAGCGAAGTTCTTCGCACGTTAAATGTTACCCAAATCTTGCACTCCTTAGGTTCCAATTATGCAAACAACCTGTGATAGGTATTTAGCAACAGATGAAGAGATGATCAGACCGGCGCCGTTAGTAGTTTGCGGTAAATACAAACATGTGTTGCACTGGTGCACACTATATGTTGTGCAGTTGCACACTATGTGTTGCACTGTTGCATCAGAAATACCCGCTTGTTATTTTCGAAATAAGGGTTGCATCTGTTTTATCAGTCGAATTGTGATCCAAGCATGTTTTCTAGGGCCCCTCTTATGTTACCCAAGATTCCTTAATATTTTTTGATGAGTCCTAGAACTATGTTACCCAAAATTCCAAAATAATTTTCCCTTGTTCCAAATGTTAGCGAAGTTCTTCGCACGTTGAATGTTACCCAAATCTTGCACTCCTTAGGTTCCAATTATGCAAAGATTGATTTTACACTACGTTCAATTTTATAACCTGTTTCTTTGATATTTATGTTTGCATTAAGTATATGTACTGAGCATGTTATGTTATTTCCAGGCATTGTTTTCTTTAGATATCGTCTTTTGGCATAAAACAACCTGTGATATATATTTTTAGTTTCCGTACGTGTGTAAGAGACTAAAATATTGACTAAAACATACCTAGTTTATCCTGGTGAGCTACACTCAAAAGTCCTTCACACCCGCAGTTTAACCAAGGTCTTCGCCTCTACCCAACGCCAGCAAGGTAGAGTGGCCACAAAATCTGTTCAAGATACTGTTGAGTCTCACGATGAATCTAGCTCTAAACAAATCCAGTCCGCTCAAACTGAACAAGGAGGAAAACAAGCTCCATCTAGAGAGGTGAAACCCACCCCAGTACAAACCACGGGCATAACAACAGCAGCGTTCCTAGCAGCCAAGGATTCATTAAGTATATGTACTGAGCATGTTATGTTATTTCCAGGCATTGTTTTCTTTAGATATCGTCTTTTGGCATAAAACAACCTGTGATAGGTATTTTTAGATTCTGTACGTGTGTAAGAGACTAAAATATTGACTAAAACATACCTAGTTTATCCTGCTGAGCCACACTCAAAAGTCCTTCACACCCGCAGTTTAACCAAGGTCTTTTATAGGTTGGTACATACTCCTATGTGTGAATTTTTATGGGTTGAACTGGTTCTAAAATTCAAACCTGACATTTTTGCAGACAAACCCAGTCGTCCCGACACTCTGTCTATTCAGGATGTAGGTCCTGACTCTGTTACATTAGCCTGGACTCCGCCTTTAGATGATGGAGGTGTCAGCGTTACCAAATATATCCTGGAGAAATGTGATAAGGAGAAGATGGTTTGGGCGAAGGTAAGTGAAATTGTCGATCATTGATCATGAGGCTTAAATTCCTCACCTGTGTTGGGATTCAAAATTTCAAACCCTTGGCTTTGGTCACATGACGGGTGCCTTAATCACTTTGCTACAAAGGCCTAACTCCGCCTTTAGATGATGGAGGTGTCAGCGTTACCAAATATATCCTGGAGAAATGTGATAAGGAGAAGATGGTTTGGGCGAAGGTAAATGAAATTGTCAATCATTGATCATGAGGCTTAAATTCCTCACCTGTGTTGGGATTCAAAATTTCAAACCCTAGGCTTTGGTCACAAGACGGGTGCCTTAATCACTTTGCTACAAAGGCCTTTCACTGTGAAAACTCAGTTTGATATTAATTTATTGATTTATTTTCTTTCGGGAAAACATAGGGCTCATTTTGAAATTAATTAAGATGAGTTCTTTTCCACAATTGAAATGTTGTTTTCAAATGTCGGGAACTTGGCGATTAGGTCATTCTCCCACTTGAAGGGCAAGTCCTTACGATGGTGGACTGCGGTTCAGGACAAGCCAATTAAATATGGCTAGAGCTAGAGACCATCACTCTGTTGTTTGGCAGAAAAAAAAAGATATCTCTTCTTCATTCTGCCGTCACCATTTGGCTACAGCTGAGCTGCCGTAATAACAACAATATGAAGAAACCATTTACTGATTCTAATTTCCCCCGTTTTGCAGATAATTCCAACTATGGAAGAAGACTCTGCCACACTAACCATCGTGAAATTCGAAGACAAGGATCTGGGTGACTACACCATCACCCTCAGTAACGCCTTAGGTCAAGCCAGCGCTACCACTAAGGTCACCCTATTGCAATACTTTCATTACTAGTATAGCTCCGCTATACTGTAGTAATAGAAAGTAAAAAAGATGAGTGTTCCACCGCCGTTTTTATTTCATAGCAATGAAACAACTGCTACATTAGACGCACGTGGTCTGTGTCGTAGCATGCCCATCCCGCAGTATGACCCTCATCAGATGGGCGATAAGAGACACAATACTTCCCATTTAGGTGCTGGGTCAACACCAGAAAGTAACTCGTTGAAATAATTGCAATCGAAAAACGAGTGCAAACTTTTCAGGAACGGTTTTCCTCTGTATAATTTATTTCGTTAAAATTCTTCTTGCTTCTATCTTGATTGCATTATATTTTATTGTTGTTTTTTTTTCTCAGGTTGAGAAGCCCGTAGAAACAGCGCCTGTTATAGATCCACCTCCACCGCCGGAGGTGTTGGTCAAGAAGGGAGAGGACCTGAAGATTGAGGTCCGGTTCAAAGCGCTGCCCCCGCCCAAAGCGGAATGGACGGTGAATGGAACTGTGATTGTGCCGTCTAAGAGAGTAAGTGATGAGCTGATGAGTGTTACACTGTTACAACCCCTTCTTAAATGTTTTTAGCCAAATCCTCTTTAGGGGTGAGCTATTCATTTCTAATGAAAGTCAGAACTTTGGGTCGGGGTTGTGTTTTCGCTACAAAGGCCTAAACCACTTTATTTTTATTATTTGAAATAAATAAGCCAGCGTAGTTAGCTTGGTTGGTAGCGCGTCTACCTTGTAAGCGCTAGGCCACGGGTTCGATTCCCGCCCGGGGCGAATTTTATCCTGAATGGATAATATTCGTTCTCCGAACTGCTGGCTTTTTTCTATCTTGCCTTCCTTCTTTCTTCAATTTCGGGACGATAATACCTTAGCAGTTACAGTTCCCTCTAATAACTCTCATAAAAATAATAATCAAAATCATATTCTAATGGCAATTTATTCATATTCAGGTGACAGATGTAGCGCGTCTACCTTGTAAGCGCTAGGCCACGGGTTCGATTCCCGCCCGGGGCGAATTTTATCCTGAATGGATAATATTCGTTCTCCGAGCTGCTGGCTTTTTTCTATCTTGCCTTCCTTCTTTCTTCAATTTCGGGACGATAATACCTTAGCAGTTAGAGTTCCCTCTAATAACTCTCATAAAAATAAGAATAAAAATCATATTCTAATGGCAATTTATTCATATTCAGGTGACGGATGTGGATGCAGACATTTCATCTTACACCATTCAGAAGTTGAAGCAGAATGCAGAGTACATGTTCCGTGTAGTAGCTCAGAACCCAATCGGATCATCTGAACCTATCGAGAGTGACTCTGTCAACTTCAAAACCAAATTCCGTAAGTTGCCCTTTTATACACGTTCTTATGTATTATTCAACTTATCGTTTTATTACAAATTTTCACCAGTAAATGGTTTCTTCAAATTAAACTGATCCCAAGGGCAAGGTAAACCAAAAACCTTGACAAATGGAGTGTGTCTGAAGGCTTATGATTTGTTCCAATCCACTCAACCCCATCAGATAAAGAATAGAACATCGTATACATGTTTGTACTGCCAGAATGAGACTGAATAGTCCCTTTACCAACGCTATCTAAACAAGGTCTAAGTGCACCTATTTTATCCGGCCTTACACATTTTACTCAGAATGGAAAAATGACCCAATTTTATAATGTTATATCCTTTGTCAATAAGGCCAGCTGTATAATGCATATCTAGATAGTTTGAAATAAACATAAACATTTATTTCCTATCGGATCATCTGAACCTATCGAGAGTGACTCTGTCAACTTCAAAACCAAATTCCGTAAGTTGCCCTTTTATACACGTTCTTATTTATTATTCAACTTATTGTTTTATTACAAATGTTCATTAGTAAATGGTTTCTTCAAATTAAATTGATCCCAAGGGCAAGGTAAACCAAAAACCTTGACAAATGGAGTGTGTCTGAAGGCTTATGATTTGTTCCAATCCACTCAACCCCATCAGATAAAGAACATCGTATACATGTTTGTACTTCCAGAATGAGACTGAATAGTCCCTTTACCAACGCTATCTAAATAAGGTCTAAGTGCACCTATTTTATCCGGCCTTACACATTTTACTCAGAATGGAAAAATGACATAATTTTACAATGTTATATCCTTTGTCAATAAGGCCAGCTGTATAATGCATATCTAGATAGTTTGAAATAAACATAAACATTTATCTCAATAATACCCTTTTCCCTTTCCCTCCAGGTGTACCATCTGCACCACAAGGTCCCCTGGGTGTTACCGATGTCACCGACACCACTCTTACCATCAAGTGGCAACCTCCTGAACATGACGGTGGCAGTCCTATCCTAGACTATGCCGTAGAGCGAAAGGAGACCTCCAAGAAGACCTACACACATCTCGCGACCGTGACCGAGACGACATTAGCGGTCACGGACCTCAAGAAAGACGTCTCGTATGACTTTAGAATCACGGCACGGAACCGAGTAGGCTCCGGACCGGCTTGTGAGGAGATCGTGGTCGGAGGAAAACGACTGAGTAAGTGGGCGATGTCGCTGGCTTTTGCTTTTGTCGCTAGATTTTACCACTTTTTGTTCTTGTTTTTACTTCAAAGCTTTTTAGAACTTTAGGTTGCTTTCTGACACTTAGGCACAATGCACACTAGTGAAACCCGTACACAGAGCAGTGCACACTGGTGAAACTGAGTTTGATAAAACTCACTGTGTCTTGACGGATGTAATGCCTCTCTCCAGTATGCAATGAACCTTATTCTTGGCCTTAATATAAATAATTATTGTATTTAGTATTTTATTAGAACTTTTAACCATTGAGGGCATACATAGCTACAGTTGGGATTTAACAATATCTCTCCGACAGGCCTAATCTGAGATAATATAACAGGCAATCGGATAATTTTCTTAAGATGGTTATTTGCCTTTTCTTTACTATTTAATTTGAATTTTTAACAGCTTCTCTAATATAGAATAAAGAATTACAGTCATAGCATAGGCAAAACTACTCGCTTTATCGCTTATTAACTTGCTTAAATTAGGCAGCTAAGTAGGTACTTATTAAATATTTGCTTAACGGTATTTAACTTTAACCAGCTGTAGTCGCTTACTAATCTAATCTCATTGCTTCTTTTGCATCTGCTTTCTTACCGGCGATTTTTGCAGGCAAGCCCGGCAGCATTCTAGCTAAGAAACTTCAATCCAAGGGATTATTCGCTTTGCTAAAACTGTTTCCCACTACCAAAGACAGACGTAAGTACGTTCTTGTGTGGCTACACTTGATTATTTTGAGTCACATTGTTAGCTATTTCTTTAGTTATGTTAGCTATTTCTTTAGTCAATTTATTGCTTCACTCGATACACAAAAAGCTAACTCTAAGGATTAGGTGTAGGGGCAACTCCCCCAAAAGATGAGTTAAGCTTACACGAATCTACTCAATTTACCTCAAATAGGTATACCAGTATATGACCGAATTTGGTCAATAACAACTCCCTTATGTGCCAGTTTTTCTTTTGTCCGGACGAAGATTTTGGGTTTCCTCTTGCTAAAGTTTAGCTCGCTCAATTTTCTTGTTCTACTATACCCCGAGTTCTAATGTCAGATTGATGTAAGTATTACATCAATAATTTTCTAATGTCACATTGATGTAATTATTTACAGGTCCACCCTCAGAGCCTACCAACCTGAAGGTTACCAGCATTACCACGAGGAGTGTTACACTACAATGGGGACCTCCTATTAGTAATGGAGATACGGCACTTACAGGTAAGAAACTAAACATAACTCAGCCATAAGTACTTGAAAAAAAAAAAAATCCGTCCCGTTTAGACCACATTTAAAAAATTGCATTTTCTAATCCAGCCCGAAGGACCACATAAAAATTGGAAAAGTAAAACGGACATTCCTTGTTGCAAGAAGTGTTACACGGAAAAGTAAAATGGACATTCCTTGTTGCAAGAAGTGTTACACGGAAAAGTAAAATGGACATTCCTTGTTGCAAGAAGTGTTACACGGAAAAGTAAAATGGACATTCCTTGTTGCAAGAAGTGTTACACGGAAAAGTAAAATGGACATTCCTTGTTGCAAGAAGTGTTACACGGAAAAGTAAAATGGACATTCCTTGTTGCAAGAAGTGTTACACGGAAAAGTAAAATGGACATTCCTTGTTGCAAGAAGTGTTACACGGAAAAGTAAAACGGACATTCCTTGTTGCAAGAAGTGTTACACATTGCATACACGCAGAATTTTCGGGCTTTCATACAATTCTTAATGAAATGGACCATTACCAAGGTTTAATTCTTAAAAGGTTTTATTAATTAACATCAATGTCCAAGATAAGATATCTTGAGAGGGAGGGAGAGAGAGGGCGTATGTGTGTGTGTGTGAGAGAGAGGGAGAGAATAAAATAAATAATTATTCTGACCAAACAACCTCAGTGGTGCAGTTGTTAACGCGTTGGACTTTGGATCTGGAGGTTGGTGGTTCGAGTCCAAGTCAAGTCATAAAATTTATCTAGGTGTAATAATCGGGGAACGATATTTGTGACAAGCATTTAAATATGCTTAACATAATTGAAAATTCCTTTTAATCTGACCAAACGTTTCCAATGCTCCCTCAGGCTACATCATTCAGCAACAAGAGAAGAACAGTCTCAAGTTTACCAAGGTGGCCACGTTAGATCCCTCTATCCTACAATACACGGTGGAGAATCTAAGGGACAAGAGTGAATATTACTTCCAAGTGTTTGCTGAGAATTCGGTCGGCTTGGGACCGGAGGCTACTACCGAACTGGTTGCCCTGGCAACGCATGCAAGTAAGTGCGTCTTTTTTATGCAACAGCTTTCAAGGTACATATATCATCTGCAATTCTGCGGTTACGCATATCTACACTTTATGATCAGTTATTACTTTATTTAGATCTCACTTGCCAGCTTGGTTGGTAGTGCGTCTGCCTTGTAAGCACTAGGCCGCGGGTTCGATTCCCGCCCGGGGCGGATTTTGTCCTGAAGGTATAATGTTCGTTCTCGGAACGGCTGGCTTTCTCTGATCCTGTCTTCCTTCTCTCTTCGATTAACTTACCTATTTACTAATCCATGATTAAGGTATAGGCGATCATATGCTACTGTACCGAATCTTTTTTACTACATACTTAGGTATCTGAAGTATTTGAACTAATTCTCAGATGTAGGCTTCAAACTGATCCTTAGAATACCGCTCTGGCATTTAAACCAAACTAACCGCTTTCTAACCCCCCGCTTCACTAAACACTTGCAGGACTCTCCCCCAGGGGTAGCATATCAAGAAGATCTTCAACATTAGAAGGTCTCTTTCTGGAGAGCCTGTCACGTAAATCATCAGCTGCAGAAATCCAGGCAGATGTGCGAGCTACATCGCCGAAAACTCATCTGGAAACCCCTAAAGGAAAACTAACAAGAACGCTGTGTGTGTAGTTTCCATTGCCTCTGATTTGAACATCAGTTAAAAAGACGAAAGATGCCTCATCGAATAGGTACCAATAAATCGTCCATCTTCAAACCTGCATGCATCATCCAATCAAACTTGCATGATCCCTCTATTACCCCAAAACCTGCATGCATCCATTCCTTTTACCTGCACGTGAACGAGATCTAAGCTCGTTTGTTAACCCAAGGCCCTAAGGTACTCTGAAAAATAATTAATAATATATGGCTTCGCCGATTATAAAATCGGGAGACCATAAAAGTGCCTTTAAAATGCATCCATTCCTTTTACCTGCACGTGAACGAGATCTAAGCTCGTTTGTTAACCCAAGGCCCTAAGGTACTCTGAAAAATAATTAATATGGCTTCGCCGATTATAAAATCGGGAGACCATAAAAGTGCCTTTAAAATATTAACGTAATCCTGTCGTCTTAACCTGCATGCATCATCCAATCAAACTTGCATGATCCCTCTATTACCCCAAAACCTGCATGCATCCATTCCTTTTACCTGCACGTGAAAAACGAGATCTAAGCTCGTTTGTTAACCCAAGGCCCTAAGGTACTCTGAAAAATAATTAATATATGGCTTCGCCGATTATAAAATCGGGAGACCATAAAAGTGCCTTTAAAATATTACTGCCGTTAGACATAGGCTATCCGTCGAAGGCGAAGAAGATAGACATAGGCTGCCCGTAGAAGGAGATGTTGAAGGAGACACTGCCTCTACCCAACGCCAGCAAGGTAGAGTGGCCACAAAATCTGTTCAAGATACTGTTGAGTCTCACGATGAATCTAGCTCTAAACAAACCCAGTCCGCTCAAACTGAACAAGGAGGAAAACAAGCTCCATCTAAAGTGGTGAAACCCGGCCCAGTACAAACCACGGGCATAACAACAGCAGCGTTCCTAGCTGCCAAGGATCTAGCCACGGGTCTCATCACATCACACTCTGACGTCACTCCTGTAGGTCATGACGTCACAGTATCTCATGACGTCACAGACGACGTACCTCAGCTGTCCCCTATCCGTCTATCCCCGGACTTCTTAGACCTGGGTATGCTTGTGTTAATTATCCTCTTGGCGAAACTACCCCGTCAGTATCGTCAGCTCCAGTGGTGATCTCACAGTCTGCGGGTCGTCTGTTCGATTCCCACCCTTACCCTGTGTCCGGACGACTGTTTGAAGCCCCGCCCATTCGAATGTCTACGCCCCAATGTGTTTCCTTGTCCCATTTTTTCCGTACCCTATCATTTTTCCTGCTTGTAAATTCCCTTTTCAGGTTCTATATTTGTTATTCCATTTGTTCATTTCTTCCTCTTATATGTTCAGTTTTACAGCTTTGTATGTGTATTTTGCCCTTTGTATCCACTTTTCCCCTATTTTCTTCTTTCTTAGTTTACGTTCTTTGATCTCTTCTTTGTGTCTGAATGCTCTCTTTCCTTATCCCCTATTCACTATTGTTATATTGACTGTATTTGTTTGATCCCCCACCCTTACCCTGTGTCCGGACGACTGTTTGAAGCCCCGCCCATTCGAATGTCTACGCCCCAATGTGTTTCCTTGTCCCATTTTTTTCCGTACCCTATCTGTCATTTTTCCTGCTTGTAAATTCCCTTTTCAGGTTCTATATTTGTTATTCCATTTGTTCATTTCTTCCTCCCTATAAGTTTAATTTTGCAGCTATATGTGTCTTTCCGTTGATGTTTTTGAGTTTATTTCTCCTTTTTTCTCCAGTTTTTTTCCGTTCTTTTCTTTTCTTTCTATGTTTTCATTGTTTGATCTCTTCTTTGTGTCTGAATGCTTTCTTTTCCTTATTTATACCCTCCATTGTTACACTCCTATTAACTGTATTTGTTTATCGTCTTTTCCTTTACTTCTTATTTTACCGAGATTATCTCTTATCATTTCATTTTCTTTCCATCACCCATTTTATATTCCCTATTTATCTTTCTTCTTCGGTATCGTTTACGTACCTCTATTTCTTGGTCAGTATAGTTTTTGCATGGCATCGGGTCGAATTTTGGACTGTCTTTCAGATTGTTTGCTGCAGATGTGGAAACCTTAATGTCTTGTATGAGTTTCAGGCATGTTTTTTTCTTTCCAGTTATGTGACCATTATTCGATTAAATTTCATGTGTTGGAGCACGAGCAAAAATCTTCTATTTCAATAGTACGAGTAGCATGAATTCCGAAAATTGGTAACAATACCTACTCAGAAATAGCGACTTTATCTGTGTGATATAACTAAGAAAATCCGTCAGAGGTGTTCTTATGTTTTTTTTTTCTGTTCAATATTTTCCTAATACCCTTAATCCTTTTTGTTAATTTTGTTTCCTTAGAATAACATTAGTTACTTTAGTATTAGTCACGAAATCCAGACCTGACACTTTGCTCAAAGCCCAATGCAATGCAAGTTCATCAATATGGCAGTTATTAACAAACTACTAATTTCTAATCTTGCCACTTAACTTGGTTAAACTAATTTTTGTATTTCCTTTAAAACAGGACCGTATTTAGAGGGGGCGAGGGGCCCGCCCCCCCTTAGAGCTCAATTTTCCCCTTTACTGCAAAGGTAGGCTCCAAAAATTTGGAGCATCCACCCCCCCCCTACATCACTTTTTGGACTCTCGCCCCCCCCCCCTCGACAAAACCCTGGATACCGCCCTGCTTCAAAAGAGGGGCTCAGAAGCCCTGGGCCAAAGAATGGACTTCAGAAGGGGGGGAATCGGTTCAGATTCTACTAGGAAAATTCGCGTTCTTATCAAATAGTCTCCTAATACAACTTCCTCTCTTTCTCTCCTTACAGCTGTTCCATCCCCACCCACTGCCCCCCTGGAGATCCGCAGTCTAAGTGCCAACGCCGCCATCTTGGAATGGGGGGTACCGGAATCCGATGGTGGTGCTCCCCTAGAAGGATACGAGGTGGTGATGAGAGACGTGAAGAAGACAATGTGGATGCAAGTGGGGCGCACCAAAGTGGGCGTGCAGAAGCTGACGGTCAAAGATTTACAAGTAAGTAAACGATTTATAAGTAGATATAAGTGCCTTTCTAAAAGATTTAGAAGTGAGTAAAAGATTTATGAGTAGATAGAAGTGCCTTTCTAAAAGATTTACAAGTGAGTTAAAGATGTATGAGTAGATATAAGTGTCTTTTAAAAAGATTTACAAGTACCTACCTAAGTAAAAGATTTAGGAGTAGATAAAAGTGCCTTTCCCAGCGAAATAGCTACTAAGGTGGCAAAAGTTTAAATATAAGACCGTACTTTATAAGTGAACTGACGGTCAAAGATTTACAAGTAAGTAAACGATTTATAAGTGAACTGACGGTCAAAGATTTACAAGTAAGTAAACTATTTATAAGTAAACTGACGGTGAGGGATTTACAAGGAGGTAAAAGATTTACGAGTAGATAAGAAGGTACAAGTGCCAGCCTAGCTTGGTTGGTAGCGCGTCTGCCTTGTAAGCGCTAGGTCGCGGGTTCGATTCCCGGCCAGAGGCGGACTTTATCCTGAACGGATATGGTTCGTTCTCGGAATGGCTTTCTCCTATCCTGTCTTCCTTCACTCTTCGATTTCGAGACGATGAGGCCTTGGCAGTTACAGTTCCCTCTATGAAACCTCTTAAAAAAAAATCATTGTTTTTTTGTGTTTGCAGGAGGATCACGAATATTTCATACGAATTTTCGCTCGAAATGAAGTCGGACTAAGTGAACCCTTAGAAAACGACGAACCATTCCTTATGCAGCGACCTACCGGTAAGTAACACCAGATAGAGTAGAATAGTTATACCCTGCTTCTACGTTGATTTAATTTGCTCAAATAAAACGAACGAGGTTCTTTATGAAAGCTTTAGAGAAATGTTTACATGGATACTCCTCACAAGTTCCTTGATTAACACACTTCCATAATTCATCATTTGATTTTGACCTCAATCGGGCTGTTCGCGGCCCCATAGTGACATTTTTCCCTAGTTCATTCAGTTAATTGTACCTCAGTTTTTTTACTCCCTTCAGCTGTGCCCAAACATAGTCGATCGACGAGGTGAATCTACATATGTTGTCAAGGCAGTGTGGACGGTTCAGCCGACATCGGTCGATGGCCGGTCGACTATGTGTTGACACTCCTTTTTGCTAGGTATTTTTTTCTACCCCTTCAATGTCTCACTTCTATAATCCCTCTCTCTCGTTCCCTTCCGTTGTCTCACTTCTATAATCCCCCCCTCTGATTTCCTCCCCACAGAAGGAGAAGAAGAGCCAGAAGACGACGACTTCGCGGAGAAGGACATTCCCACCATGAGCATGAGTACAGAGACCAACTCCTCCTGGCTCAAAGAACACAACATGGATGCTGACATCAGCTCTTACGCCCAGAGCAGTCTGCTCAGACGCAGTGAGTACTTCTTCAAGATCTGGTACTACGCCAGGAGTCTGTTCAAGTAAGAAACGAAGGATTGCTGGAAAAAACCTTTAATTGTTGGGAAAATTTTAATTTTTAGTATATCTTAATTGAAAATATTTTCAAAAATACTTTGAAACTCATCAAAAACTCGTAGAATCACATCCCTCAGGTCGGTGCCCTTGAAAAACGATCTTTTTCAGGATTTTTCTTCTTCTCTTTCTAGAGGGGTGTGTTCAGATTGGGACGTTGGGAAAGAGGATCGCTTTGGTATTTACCTGTTCGTCTCAATGTGAACGCACCCCTTTCAGGAGACGTCTGACGCTTTTGAGTTTGGGCCCGGGTTTTGGATGTTCCTGCGAAATACTTGGATTTATTCGGCGTATTTTACTGCCGAAATAATTTCGGTTAGTTCAGTAAATTTACGTAGGATTTACCCGTAGTTATTTTGTCAGTAAAATACGCTGTTGGAAATACGATCATTCTAGTCCGTATTTTGCAGGTATGTCTGATAGGACGAGCCTTAACTCTCTGTTTTTGGCACTACCCAGCCTAAATTAGTTTCTCTGTTATCCTTTTCAAATCCTTCGTGAAAAGTCTCTTGTGAGGTTTTACAACTGGAAAGCTTCCTTTATATTTTCATGATTAAAGTTACAAATTTAGCTTTCCCTGAGCTAAACTTGTGAGTTTATTCCCCCATTTGCTCTACTTTCCCTGGGTAGGCAAACAAGGAAGCTTTGTATGTTGTGACACTTCACAAGTCTTTCTCTCTATTTTGTTCTCTTATTTTTCATTCTTGTTTTTTTTTCCGTCAAGGAAAATCTTGAAAAGTCGTTTTTCCCTTCCAACTTAGTCGGACACTCAACAAATCGTAAATTGACACGTTCAAATAACTGAGAAGC
The DNA here is from genome assembly GCF_000475195.1 of Diaphorina citri. Classification (NCBI taxonomy): domain Eukaryota; kingdom Metazoa; phylum Arthropoda; class Insecta; order Hemiptera; family Psyllidae; genus Diaphorina; species Diaphorina citri. The sequence continues at coordinate 133,524 of NW_007378043.1, read as the reverse complement.
TCAGGGGCGTAACTCCTATGTAACTGGCATGGAAGTTACGCCCTTTATCTTCTCATGGTTCGATTCCCGCCCGGGGCGTATTTTGTCCTGAAGGGATAATGTTCGTTCTCGGAACGGCTGGCTTTCTCTGATCCTGTCTTCCTTATCTCTTCGATTAACTTACCTATGTACTAATCCATGGTTAAGGTATAGGCGATCATATGCTACTGTACCTAATCTTTTTTACTACATACTGGTATCTGAAGTATTTGAACTAATTCTCAGATGTAGGCTTCAATCTGATCCTTAGAATACCGCTCTGGCATCTTTACAACTGGAAAGCTTCCTTTATATTTTCATGATTAAAGTTACAAATTTAGCTTTCCCTGAGCTAAACTTGTGAGTTTATTCCCCCTTTTGCTCTACCTTCCCTGGGTAGGCAAACAAGGAAGCTTTGTTTGTTGTGACACTTCACAAGTCTTCCTCCCTATGTTTCTCTTATTCGCTCTTATTTTTACTCCTAGGAAAATCTTGGAAAGTCGTTTTCCCTTCCAACTTAGTCGGACACTCAACAAATCGTAAATTGACACGTTCAAATAACTGAGAAGCTAAGGGGCGTAACTCCTATGTAGCTGGCATGGAAGTTACGCCCTTTATCTTCTCAAGTTATCAGTGTGTATGTAGAGAACGGTTTCACTTTATGAGCGCTATAACTTGTACAGTGTTAGCATTGAATGCTGCTGTACAGATGTCTGTAAGATATCTAGGTAATAAATATGAAGTAATGGCGTTTGTAAAGTGAACCCGTATCGTCTCTTCTGTGAAACACACTTTAATTTTTGATCTCTACGAGTCGAGTTGCATTTATTATCGCTTGGAATAGTTCTAACTTCCCTGTAGTTCAGAACAATTCCGACCGAAAATAGATCTAAAGTATTTTTTGTAATATAAAAAAATCATATAGGAATATGATTGAGATACAGGGTGGTCCGACGATGGCGGCCACAATCGAAGGCCCGAGCGGGACACCCTGTACATCGGTATGTCGCTACTTACCGAACCCACACGAACTATGACGAAACTTGTAAATTATTTTCGACAGGGTGTGAACCAATCCCCCTCCATGTGAATTATGTGAGACGGGGTTCGGTCGCACCCTTTATAAATAATGTAATTTGAATTGTGACTGTGATCGAAAGTAAAATGAAATTTTAGATTTCCATTTTATTTTTCTCAAAACGTATAAATATTTTGACATTTTATTATTTTTTGATACCGACGAGAATTTTATATTTTGACAAAGAACCTCCCATTTAATGGAGATGTATACCTACTTAATTAATTGATTCTATATTTTTTGTTTATTGTTAATTTCTAAACGTTTTAACGTATGAACTGTTTGTTTATTTTAATCGATCATGCAATATTTTTTTTTTTTGTTCGATACCGACGAGAATTTTATATTTTGACAAAGAACCTCCCATTTAATGGAGATGTATACCTACTTAATTAATTGATTCTATATTTTTTTGTTTATTGTTAATTTCTAAACGTTTTAACGTATGAACTGTTTGTTTATTTTAATCGATCATGCAATATTATTATTTTTTTTTGATTTATTTAATCAATTTTCTATTTCTAAAGGAAAACTAACAAGAACGCTGTGTGTGTAGTTTCCATTGCCTCTGATTTGAACATCAGTTAAAAAGACGAAAGATGCCTCATCGAATAGATACCAATAAATCGTCCATCTTCAAACCTGCATGCATCATCCAATCAAACTTGCATGATCCCTCTATTACCCCAAAACCTGCATGCATCCATTCCTTTTACCTGCACGTGAAAAACGAGATCTAAGCTCGTTTGTTAACCCAAGGCCCTAAGGTACTCTGAAAAATAATTAATATATGGCTTCGCCGATTATAAAATCGGGAGACCATAAAAGTGCCTTTAAAATATTAACGTAATCCTGTCGTCTCCCCTTGGAGAAAATAATCCCAGTACTTAGCAACATAACTTTATGTTGTTTAAATAGCAAAGGGAAAACAAGCCGATTGTAAGCTTTATCCAAGTCAATGATATCCCTGAGCTTTGTCCTATTCCTAAATATTGATTTTTCCCCGATCAGAAAGCTTTATCCAAGTCAATGATATCCCTGAGCTTTGTCCTATTCCTAAATATTGATTTTTCCCCGATCAGGTCGAAAGCTTTATCAACTTTGATAGTTTTTTTTCTATCAAGTCGAAAGCTCTATCTACGTCTATCATATCCAAGTTCAGATTTCGTCCTCTTCCCAAAACTTGATTTTTCCCCCAAAGATATCTAATGGAGGCATCTCTTAAAAGCTTTATCCAAGTCAATGATATCCCTGAGCTTTGTCCTATTCCTAAATATTGATTTTTCCCCGATCAGGTCGAAAGCTTTATCAACATCGATAGTTTTTTTTTCTATCAAGTCGAAAGCTTTATCTACGTCTATCATATCCAAGTTCAGATTTCGTCCTCTTCCCAAAACTTGATTTTCCCCCAAAGATATCTAATGGAGGCATCTCTTAATATAAATTAACATTCAGAGGCACTAGACACTACGTACATAAGCATCAGAAAAAGATGATTTGTATGAAGAAACCATATTAAATTTTATTTTTGTTGTTGAATTATAATTATTACTTGATGTGTTCTTTGTTTGAAGCAGGAGAAATGTAGAGGTCTGAACCTGTGGTTACATTGCTGCTAGTTGTTTGTACTAGTAATAATGTAATCATAGATTTTTCGATAAGACATCCATATTTTCGGGAGTTGAACCCGAAAGAAGACTTTTTTTTTACGAAAAAATAAAATAAGTGTAATAGTGATCAGAGAATAAATTATAAAGAAATAAATAGTTGAAATAATAAAGGAAATGCAGAAAATTAATCATAATACAATACAAAATTAGAAATAAATTTCAGAAAAAAATTTGCGAGAGGTTTTTTCAAGCTTCCCAGACCTGTCTAGCATGAAGGTTCCCACCCGACTCCCACCCTCGGCACCTAACTTTGGTAGCACAGTTTCGGAGTTCAAAATCTAGAGTGGGGGAACTTTCTCCTATTTCCCCTTTACTGCCTTTCTATTGGATACCATGCTACCAAAACACGTGGCATCATCTGAATAGCTCAAAGTTCGGCACATGCGTAGTAGAAATTTCCCCCACTCTTGATTCGGCCTTTGGCTCCTCCTACCGAAGTTGATCTACCAAAGTTATGTGCCGAGGGTGGGAGTCGGGTGGGAACCTTCATGCTGGACAGTCCGGGAAGCTTAAACAAACCCCTCGCAAATTTTTTTCTGAAATTTATTCAATCGTTTTGTATTTATTTTGACATGATTATTATTTTTTACTATTTATTTTAATAAATTTATTTCCTTTTTACACTTATTTTATTTTTTCTTCGGAAAGGAAGGCAAAATAAAGGGTTCCAATCATATCAATAGAACATCGTTTCATTTTATTCGTATGATTTCAATTCAATTTCTTCGGAAAGGAAGGCAAAATAAAGGGTTCCAATCATATCAATAGAACATCGTTTCATTTTATTCGTATGATTTCAATTCAATTTCACCTAGTGTTGGGAATAATCGATTATGATAATCGATTAATCGATTATTATTGATAATCGTAATCGTAATCGATTATAAAAAATAATCGAAAGTATAATCGATTATGAAAAATAATCGGAAAATCACATTTTGGTATTTTTTGCCAATGGAGCAGTTGCAAATGGGTAAAAATTATTAATAAATGGTCGATTCCTATGTAAAAATTTGGGAAAAAAATCCAAATCTGAGGTCAAAACTCCGCGGCCGTCCATGTTGGACACCCTATAGTAGGTTTGGTCCTTGAAGTACAGGCTGTAGGCGTGATCCACTAGTCGGGTCCTGTGGGGGGAGAAAAGGATGTGGTTAGTCCAAATAAAATAGATTTTATTGATATTAAATAAAGGAGCGCGGCAGCTCTCCGCCCCGAAAAGTCAAAAGAGTTTGACCGCTAAATCTTGTACAGTGTTAGCATTGAATGCTGCTGTACAGATGTCTGTAAGATATCTAGGTAATAAATATGAAGTAATGGCGTTTGTAAAGTGGAGTCGTTTCGTCTGTCCTGTAAAACACACTTTAATTATTGATCTCTACGAGTCGAGTTGCATTTATTATCGCTTGGAATGGTTCTAACTTCCCTGTAGTCTAGAACTATCCCGACCGAAAATAGATCTAAAGTATTTTTTGTAATATAAAAAAAAATCATATAGGAATATGATTGAAATACAGGGTGGTCCCACGATCGCGGCCACAATCGAAGGCCCGAGCGGGACACCCTGTACATCGGTATGTCGCTACTTACCGAACCCACACGAACCATGACGAAACTTGTAAATTATTTTCGACAGGGTGTGAACAGAACCCCTTCCATGTGAAACATGTGAGACGGGGTTTCATTAATAATCGATTAATCGATTATTTTTTATAATCGATTATTGATAATCGATTATGTGAAATAATCGATTATTCCCAACACTAATTTCACCACAAGGAATTTACAATTCAGATTCAATGGACAAGAAAAATTACCTAACTAATAGTAAATCGAAGATTTTTTTTTTCTTACAAAATTATACAATATGCTCAAACACCGGGTAAATTAATTTATTAGTGAGATAGCACAGTTTCCAACATTAGGCCAGCCACTCACGACCTTTTCAGCCTTTGGGCTGATAGTGAGTGGCTTGGCCATAGGTAGGTACCAAATTGATTTTTTTTTGTTCAACTGTTGATGTGGTTAAACTCCCGGGAAGTAGCTGTCAAAGGTCTACCTACATATTAAGAGCACCATGTTTCAACTGTGGTGCTGGGTTCGAATCCCGCCAGGGCGCAAATTTTCTGACCCAAATTTGTGTTTGTGGGAAAGTACAAAATGTCATCATTACCAAATAGGAACTTAACTATGTAGTTACCAAAACGACCGGACAATATAAAGCTTGTGTTGTGACGTCATTTGGGTAGCATTTCCACACAGGATTTTTCAAGATAGCTGCAGACTCAATACTTTGATCCAGAGGATTGTTATGATGGGCAGTTCTGTGGAAATAAAACTGGGACAAATTTTGCCCCGGGTGGGAATCGAACCCGCGACCCAGCACTTACAAATGAATGACTTGACTTACCTTATAAGATGACATTAGTCTTTCTACAGCGTCGGCCCCAGAGATGAGCAGATTCCTAGCGGTTGTAAAGTATTGGGTTCTATCACTCACTCCTTGCTCTGGAGAAGAACCTGCAATCATTGAGAAGATACGATAAGAAACCTTTCATGAATTCACAAGTCAGCTAAAATTTCATGTTATCTCTTTGCTTTAGCTAAAATTATAGCTTTCCACACAGGATTTTTCAAGATAGCTGCAGACTCAATACTTTGATCCAGAGGATTGTTATGATGGGCAGTTCTGTGGAAATAAAACAGTGTGAGAACTATCAACTGGGGGGTCGTACCTGCTTTGGAACCGCTAGGTCACGGGTTCGATTCCCGCTCGGGGCGAACATTATCCTAAACAGAGAAGGTTCGTACTCGGAACAGTTGGCTTTCTCCTATTTTGTCTTCCTTCTCTCTTCAATTTCGGAACGATAAGATCTCCTCTGTTGTTACAATTCCCTCTATCAGACCTCTAAAAAAACGAACTTTTTTAAATTAATTATGAACCAACACCCATAATTAGGAACAAAATAACGTATACGGTCCGGGGCCATAAAGTGAGTAAACCCGGTTTAAGTTCAATTCTCGGATTACAGCAATCTAATTGGCTATTTTTTTTTTTTTACTTTCTATTACTACAGTTTAGCGGCTATACTGTAATGAAAGTATTGCAATCGGTCCAAATTTTCAAAATCGGGAAATGGGTGGAAATATCCGTTTTGGGGTCCCCTGATAATGAAAGTTTGCAATCCGGTCCAAATGTTCAAAATCGGGAAATGGTTGGAAATATCCGTTTTGGGATCCCCTGATGTCAAAAAAGTGGTTTTTAGCCCATGGTCTGTAGTCTGTACGTTACGTACTACAGGTTTAAATGGGAAAAAGTAGAAAGTTGTGAACAAAATATCTCAAGAACGGTTTATCGTAGAGAGATGAAATTTGGTATCCGCTAGGTCACGGGTTCGATTCCCGCTCGGGGCGAACATTATCCTAAACAGAGAAGGTTCGTACTCGGAACAGCTGGCTTTCTCCTATCCTGTCTTCCTTCTCTCTTCAATTTCGGAACGATAAGATCTCTTCTGTTCTGTTACAAATCAACTAAATGATCTTTTAAGGGTTAAGACTCCCCTCTAATTCCCCCAAAATGTTCAAGTCAAAGCGAGAAGCCAACTCTCATTCACCTAGTAGTCCTAGTACCATTTTGAAAGTGCTTTTCGAAAGATCCTCAGTGACCACGATGGATTTAAGTGAACCCACAATCTTCGGAAATAACTCACCAACCTGGCAATGGTTGGATGGGTTTATCAAAGGCGTTTCGTCGCCGCAACAGGAGATATCCTGAACTCTTCCCCGGCAACCACAGAAACACAGCATGAGGCAAGTGCTCAGACCGATTAAACTTAAACCGAGTTTAAACTCACTTTATGGTCTCGGACCCAAGCAAATCTACAACTACACTCACCTCCTCATTTAAAGGCTCAAAGGTCCATCCGCCCTGTCCATCGAACTGGAGCAGATGTGAGTGGAACTTCCACAGTGATGGTCTATGTGTGATGGTAAGTAGGGTGATACCTGCATCCTTAGCAGCCTGGTACATGGTACACTCCACGTCTATACTGACAGCACTCGTACATTCGTCTAACAGAGCGAATGCTGGCCTGGAGAAATAGAAATAGAGGGGTTGAGACTAAAAACTAGCAACCGTTCAACGTGGCTATAAAGATAAATAATGGAAAAAAACTTAAAAGAAAACAATAGTTCTTTGCCAGCCTAGTTAGCTTGGAAGCACCTTATTGTAAGCGCTAGGCCGCGGGTTCGATTCCCGGAACGACTGGCTTTCTCCTAGCCTGTCTTCCTTCTCTCTTCAATGATCATAATCAGAAGACTATCTTTAAATTCAAGAATATGAAATCAAACAAATAATCTACATGAAATTAAAATTTCGATTATTCAACGTATAAACAGGGAAGAGCTATGATGTAGATCTGGCCCTCCTTGAGATGATATTGTATCTCACAGACAGAGAGTTAGATCATTGTCAATAGCAAGGTGTTACCCTAGCATTGCTAGCAATTAAAGTAGCAATAAATTGTCTCGAGCAATAAATCGACGCATCCTTGACATTTTGCATGAATATCCAAGCAATGCGTGCTTTATTTTTCTTCTCAAAGTATTCCAAATAGGTATTTTTTTATTTCCATATTTAAATAGGGTTCCAATGAAGCGAAATAATGTTTCCTATAAAAATACGTAGGTAGTTATGTGTAGCCTTGGATATGGATAAATAGCTGTTTATTTCTCTTTGGGCTGTGGAATTTTTGCCAATGTTGTACTGACATACCTATGTGGAGTTAGATATTTTATGTAGCTACTTAGAGACATATTAAGAATTTTTAAAGACATAAAACTTCGAGGTTTCCATATGATTTCATTTTCTTGACATTTACATCAAATGTTTACATTGTTGACAATGATCAAATGAGGCTCATACTGGGATATAGGATATAGGTAAAACACTATTATTAAACAATTAGACAAAACTTTATTTACAAAATAAATATATACAAATGGTAACATAATATAAAGGTACAAAATATATTTGCTGAAGGAACTCAATAACTTACTTGTGATAGAAGAGTCGGGCGACAGCCATCCTCTGCTTCTCTCCTCCACTTAGAACATCTCTCCAGTCAGCACAAGATTCCCAGCCTCCCTCTCTGGTTACTAGATGGGCCAGGTGTACTGAGGCTAAACATTTGAGCAGGTCGTCGTCTGTGATGTTCTTGTCTAGGGTGTCTTGCACGGTGTCCGGGTAGATGATTTGTTCACGCAACGTGCCCAGTGTCATGTATGGTCTGAAATAGGGAACAGAGACACAAATCAAATAAAGATTTAGAAGCCAGTGGCGATAGCACCAGGTCCGCACTTCAATAAAATTTTTTAAAAAAAAAAAAAAAAAAGTTTGTATATTTGACCTGAGCAGTTTATTTGGTAGCGAGATTACCCCTAGTAACCTAAACAAGGTCCTAAAATGTACCCTACCTATGTCAAGGATAAACAAGGCCTTGTATATTTCCATTAGTTAGGAATGCTGGGATGCATTTTATCACACAAGATAAGGCTATACAAAGAACAAAGAGCACAATGTCTTTGTTTGCCTATACAATACGGGGGTTTCTTTGTTACAATTCTTAGATAGTTACCTATACAAGCCTACTGATTACAGAGTTAGTGAGGATATATTTGGTCTATCAACTGACCTGACTCACGTGACTATTTCTGTAGAGTTAGCAGATTACTGATTTTTTTTAAGAGGTTTGACAGAGGGAACTGTAACTGCTATGGTCTTATCGTCCCGAAATCGAAGAGGGGGGGATATTTAACACAGGTAATGGAGATACTTAACAGGTAATTAATCAAGCATAACACAGAACTTAATAAAGTCATAATCTATTAATAATGACGGACAAGAAATGAGAATTTAATTTGTTGTCATAAATGTCGAAGAAATTAGTTAACTAAGAAGCATGAAGGTCGAAAATTGGTGGAGTATAGCAATTCATGTAAAATTATACGGAGATATGTATGTGTCCACTAATTATAAATACCAGTCATTTTGACCGTGTTTCGGTATGGGGAAGAGAAGTTATGCACTTTCGGGAATCGAACAACAGGATAGAGTATTTGAGGATTACTACTACCATTTGAGAAATACTAGGACCATTTGAGGAATATTAAGAGCATTTGAGCAACATTGGGACCAGTTGAGGAATACTGAGACTGGGACAATTTCAGGAATACTAGTACCATTTGAGCAATACTGAGACTGGAACTTTTTGGGGATTACTAAGACTATTTGAGAAATATTGGGACCATTTGGGGGATACTAAGAGACTTTGGGCAATATTGGAACCATTTGAGGACTATGAAGAAAAAAGGGGGGGGGGGGGGGGGGTCTTACTTGACGCATTGTCAGACTAGAACTAAAGTTGGTTCGGCGTGTTCAGTCGGTTTCCACAGTCGTATTGGACAATAGGAGGGAGGTATAGGGTATGGAAAAAGGAGGTACACGCAACATAGACACTGGAACAACACTTACCAGGTACAATGGCGGCGCCCATCTGTCGACTCGACCGCATGAGCGCAATCCCAATGAGGCCGCAATCAAACAGCGGTTTCGTGATGTGTGAGTATAGATGCGCCACGGAGCTGGTGAATGCGGTGATGTCATCGGTGAGACGATGGTCTGCGTTCTCGATGCGGCCGTCCATGTTGGACACCCTATAGTAGGTTTGGTCCTTGAAGTACAGGCTGTAGGCGTGATCCACTAGTCGGGTCCTGTGGGGGAGAGAAAAGGATGTGGTTAGTCCAAATAAAATAAATTTTATTGATATTAAATAAAGGAGCGCGGCAGCTCTCCGCCCCGAAAAGTCAAAAGAGTTTGACCGCTAAAGTTTTACAATAAGTATCTTCACCTTTCAATAAGTATCTTAACGCCTCTTAACCTTTAAATAAAATCTCTTTCGGAAGGAAACCAGTCTATAGTTCGAAAAGTTAGTTTAACAGTATACAAATATTTTGATAACAAAGAAGATATGTATATGGCCGAGAACAAGGAGCGTCCTTAAAATAAGGATTGACAGTATACAAACATTTGGATAGCAGCAAAAACATATTGCAGGGAACATGAAGAGCCATTAAAAAAATATTGAGAGGCACAGGGTACAGGAAATCATAAACAAAACCGAAAAGTTAGGTGAAGTCCTGTAAAGCTATTCCCGGAGTGGCGTTCCGGTATTCGACCATTCTGTTCGTACCCAATAACATAATCTTCTTATCCTTCTTCTTCTTCTTCGCCTTTTCCCGTGTTTAGATGGGGTCGGTGTTTTTCGTCAGCCTCTCAATCAGGTCTAGGGTGATCGCTTTTGGGTTGACACTTTGGGCTGGGATTCCTAATTCCTACTATACAGGGTGTCCAGTATAACTTAGAATTATACAGGGTGATGCTTTTTTCCGTCAATCATCAATCGAGGGGGGATTTAGATAGAACATCACTGTATGCCCGGAGGCTAGCCACCAAAGCTTGATAAATAAAATAATTACCCAATTCCTAATTCCTACTATACAGGGTGTCCAGTATAACTTAGAATTATACAGGGTGATGCTTTTTTCCGTCAATCATCAATCGAGGGGGATTTAGATAGAACATCACTGTATGCCCGGAGGCTAGCCACCAAAGCTTGATAAATAAAATAATTACCCGAGTAGGTATTATTTATTATTATTATTTCAGTGCAAAGTAAATGATATTCATTTATTTATTTGATAAATAACAGATATAAAAAGGTGTTTTTCCCATATCAATATCTGACCTCTAAATATGTCACAGCGAAGGTTTATTATTTGATTTTGATAAGAAAACTATACTGTTTTCAGTGTTTGCTGATAAGGCTGGTATTTATATGACACTTTTAGGCACTTAATTTAAGCCATGGGTCCTGACCTAAGATGATCTCACTTCGATAACAGGTTAATTAAAAAGCATTTAATTTGTCAGGTATAACTGCCTTGATTTTGATAAGAAAACTATACTGTTTTCAGTGTTTGCTGATAAGGCTGGTATTTATATGACACTTTTAGGCACTTAATTTAAGCCGTGGGTCCTGACCTAAGATGATCTCACTTTGATAACAGGTTAATTAAAAAGCATTTAATTTGTCAGGTATAACTGCTTAAATACCTAAAGTTCCAACACGTTAGTCTTATTCATTGGTTCTATTCTAAGTGAAATATTAGTTTATATCCAAGCAAAGAGCTTATGGAATGAAAATAAATTGGATCCTATGAATGACATAAGTATTATGCTGGGTAATATGCTTAACAGCTTAGATAAAGTAAAAAAAATATGCTTAACAGCTTAGCTAAAGTAAAAGACACTTTGACAGGTTAAGTAGAGATGTCTCCTAGAGTGTCAATCAAGTGAAACTTTAGACTAGGAATTTAGACCATAGATAATACCAATCCAAGCAAAGAGCTTATGGAATGAAAATAAATTGGATCCTATGAATGACATAAGTATTATGCTGGGTAATATGCTTAACAGCTTAGCTAAAGTAAAAGACACTTTGACAGGTTAAGTAGAGATGTCTCCTAGAGTGTCAATCAAGTGAAACTTTAGACTTGGAATTTAGACCATAGATAAGACCAGTGCCTCATATCACCAAAGTATGGAAAAGTATCTTACAAGTGTAATAGCCAATGGAAAAGCAGAATTTTGAATTTGGACGAATTAGATCAAAATATGGAATTGTAAATACTTTTCCATACTTTGGTGTTATAGGGCGGTCAAATTCTCAAATAATATTGGGGACAAAATTCCATGCCTCGGCTGGTAAGGAACCCACACTCTTTTGTTTACCAGGCAAACGTCTTGCGTCCTGACCACTACAGCAGATTTCAATACTGACAGGGGGACAGAATACTGTCTTTTTTGGTTAAGAATTTCCTTGTATGCCGCGTCCATTTTTGTTTAGGACTATTGCACTGAAGGTAATAATTGATTCACCATACACAGGCAACTTTACCTCGATGCCTAGATCATTCCGCGACACACGCTTAGCAATCGCAATACTGACATACCTGCGCTATAGATTATGTTCCAAGTCATTCCTATATCATACAAGCGTATAGTCATCGTTGCATGACCATCTTGAATCATACAGCGGACAAATAACATATCGGATATCAAGGAAGACGAGGAACGCTGAGTGAGAACTGCAAAGTAACTGATATGAGAAACCAGTCGCGACTTCTCCATGGAAGATAGGGAAGCACCACTATGAAAGATTTGATAAAAGGAGCTGTAACAACAGAGCTTCTTCTTCGCCTTTTCCCGTGTTTAGATGGGGTCGGTGTTTTTCGTCAGCCTCTCAATCAGGTCTAGGGTGATCGCTTTTGGGTTGACACTTTGGGCTGGGTTTTGGCTACAAAATTTTATGGATGGAAGCCCTTCGCACTCATCCTTTGCTAAGTCCCCCAGCCAGACTACCCAATAATACAATATGTTTGCTAATTTAATTAATAATGTCGACTCATATCGAGGTATATTCAAGCTTTTTCTTTTTGCATCACTATTGAATAGACTCAAATAGACCTCGTCATAATAATAGACGTAGTGTTACGAGTCGGGGTTTTCACTTTCAGTTACATCACACTAGTTACTATTACTAGTCACAGATATATGAAGAGTCATGCAGAATCACAAGTGTGTTATGACTACTACTATGACTGGTGAAGAGTGATTGGCAGAATGGTACTTTTACTTTCTCCTGGACCATTTCCTTATCTTATAGTGAGTACGGAGTAGTCATCCTTCTAGTAGTCAAATAGAGACGTTTTCAGAATGACCAGACAGATTGCAAACATACACTTGGGAGCAAAACATTTCGGACAGATTGCATTTCTATTCCTATTATCTGACAGACCAACCTTAGAGGTGTAGAATATACCTTGTTTATCCTGCTGGGATAGGACTGAAAAGTCCCTCTACTCCCGCAGTCTAATCAAGGTCTCATATATTTTGACATATTATGGGGAACACATATTACAATAGAGCAAATGAACACCTGATTAAATTGGAAAAAGTGGTTAGCACAATGTGGTGGTTTTTTGCACGGTGAACTTGGGATATTGAGGTTGGTGGTTCAAGCCCAAGTTAAACCATTAAATTCCAAAGCCAATCTGTTCCAAACCCCTGATTTTTTGCCTGTGAGTGTAGATTTGTAGAAGAGTATCCTTCTTGTTTGCATTGGATACTTCCACCTTTTGTTTACACAATAGTAGTCATTGTATGTTGGTCGGCATAGAATCTTCCAAGATTTATGTGCTTAGACCGTAAGTAAATAGTGGGTTCCTAATGATCTGTTACATTCATTGAGTCAAGATGACACTTGCAGTGCAGATCAAATAGACAGGAATTGATAAAACCTCTTCTAACAGGTTTTCTGATCCAGCACTTAAATGGTGATTGGTGTGTCTACTTGGCAGATTGCAGATTGCACCTATTAATTAGGTAGATACTTGCAGATTGAAATGTTGAGAACCAGAAACAAGTCCATAATCTGTTTGCCACTCTGCCATTGTGACATTTTTCAGCCTTCAGCCCTTCAACAAAGCTAGTCTATTTCAGGCTATTTCCTCATCTTTTATAAGCTACGAGAACAGCCCTTCAACTGTCAAAGATTCAAAGTTACTCGATTTCAGGCTTTTCCCACATCTTCTAAGTGGTGGAAGATATTGAAAACTGTGTGAATCAGCCTCATCTACATAATGTAAAATAACAATAACCAATTAACACAGAGTGATTTTCAAATTTAAGAGGAAAGAGAAACCCAAATGACTGTTGAACCAGCCGAGCCGGTTGAGCGACGGGCAGCTCAACAGTCATTTGGTCTTCAAACAAGGCCGAATCTCAATTTGGAAAACTCAAGCTACGCATAGTTGGCAGAGTTTTTGTTCTTGAGCAATTAGAAAACAAGATAAACATGCAAAGAAAGAACAAACAACATCTCACATGCCGCATTTAATTATCAACACAAGTGACTCACACACTCAAAGCGGACAAATATTTGCCTGCTACCTTATGTAATGGAATAAACCAACAGAGACAGTTGTTGTTGTGATGAGAGTCTTTGAGCTGATTATTGATAAAATAGCAATAAGGAAAGTACAAACGGATTTACTACTCCTACCGGTTATGGGGTGGGTGATTGTCCGGCATCTAGAGAGTCCCTTTACTCCAGTAGTATGCGATTACAATGGAGGGGTTTGAAGCAAAAACGACTTATAGGTCATCACAATTATGTAGCTTATAAGTCGTTTTTTGCGTCAAATCCTTTATCGTCCCGAAATCAAAGAGGGAAGAAAGACAGGATAGGAGAAACCCAGCGCCCAACGTAGGTGTCTTGGTAGCTAATGTCCGGGAGGTACACTTTGAGATTCAACTTAATGGAAATGGATTCAGTAATCTGGTTGTCCAATCTTGATCCAAAGTCTAAAAGTAATGAATCATATGTCCTAATAAGAAGAAACAAACTCTTGATTGGAACAAAATAACTTTGAACTCCGCTACTAATATTGAAATTCAAAGAAAATATTTCCTTATATATAGATAGATATAGAAAATATATAGATCTTGTAACTTTTCACACATGGGAAATTGATGATAAGGGAAGGTAGATATGAAAGGCAATGTACGAGACAGTTCATGTAAAATTTCATGTTAAAGGACAACATTTAAAAGGCCAACTCGGGAAGGTAGTCCTACGTTATAGTTTAAGGTTATCAGTAATTGCCTACAGTCATACACTAATATGTAATATTGTACATTCAATGGTCACCGTTTATGGACAGTGTACATTTGTACAAATGTAAAACTTAATTCAGGAATATGTAATTTTATTGTAAATTTCAATGTTAACTGTTTATGGGCAGTGTACAATTGTTAAACTTCATTCAGGAATATGTAATTTTAATGTAAATTTCAATGTTAACTGTTTATGGGCAGTGTACAATTGTTAAACTTCATTCAGGAATATGTTGTATTGATAAAATAGCAATAAGGAAAGTACAAACGGATTTACTACTCCTACCGGTTATGGGGTGGGTGATTGTCCGGCATCTAGAGAGTTCCTTTACTCCAGTAGTATGCGATTACAATGGAGGGGTTTGAAGCAAAAACGACTGATAGGTCATCACAATTATGTAGCTTATAAGTCGTTTTTGCGTCAAATCCTTCATTGCTGTGGTCAAATTCTCAAATAATATTGGGGACAAAATTCCATGCCTCGGCTGGTAAGGAACCCACACTCTTTTGTTTACCAGGCAAACGTCTAGCGTCCTGACCACTACAGCAGATTTCAATACTGACAGGGGGACAGAATACTGTCTTTTTTGGTTAAGAATTTTTTTTTTTTGGTTCAGAATTTCCTTGTATGCCGCGTCCATTTTTGTTTAGGACTATTGCACTGAAGGTAATAATGGATTCGCCATACGCAGGCAACTTTACCTCGATGCCTAGATCATTCCGCGACACACGCTTAGCAATCGCAATCGTGACATACCTGCGCTATAGATTATGTTCCAAGTCATTCCTATATCATACAAGCGTATAGTCATCGTTGCATGACTATCTTGAATCATCCAGCGGACAAATAACATATCGGATATCAAGGAAGACGAGGAACGCTGAGTGAGAACTGCAAAGTAACTGATACGAGAAACCAGTCGCGAGTTCTCCATGGAAGATAGGGAAGCACCACTATGAAAGATTTGATAAAAGGAGCTGTAACCTGAGGCTAAACATTTGAGCAGGTCGTCGTCTGTGATGTTCTTGTCTAGGGTGTCTTGCACGGTGTCCGGGTAGATGATTTGTTCACGTAACGTGCCCAGTGTCATGTATGGTCTGAAATAAGGGACAGAGACACAAATCAATTTTTTTTTATTTTTTTTTAGCCAGTGGCGATAGCACCAGGTCCCAAAGGACACAGAATTTAATTGTTTACCAGTCTCTAAAAGAAGCATGATACTAAATCTTCTTTTTCTTCGCCTTTTTCCGTGTACAGACGCGGTCGGCGTTTTTCATCAGCCTCTCAATCAGCCCTACCTTGCATATTATATGAATCATATTATGTAAATATGTGTATAATTGTATGTCTTATACAGGTTTTTATTTCAACTTCAAAGCTTTATCTTGTTGACGCACCATAATTAATTTAAAAAAAAGCTATATCTATTAATAGATGATACGTATTAGGCCAGCTACTCACGCTAAGACCGCCTGAGCTTCTGACGAAACTACGTCTGTTAGGCCGTCTGAGCATGAGTGGCCGATATTACATTCTCAAATAACCAGGTGGCGTAGACTTACTTCGGTGGTGTAGTGGTCAAGATACTCGCCTGGAAATCAGGAGGGCGTGGGCTCAATCCCACCGGAATTATTTATCCTCAAAATTGATTTTGACCACAATAATAGTAGTAGTCTACTGCTGGAGTAAAAGCCTACGTACCTTGTGAAAAGGAAAAGGAAATTTTAATTGTGTTAAGCATACTGAAATGCTTGTCACAAATATTGATCCCCAATTATTACACCTAGATAAATTTTATGACTAGACTTGGACTCGAACCAGCAAGCTCCAGATCCAAAGGCCAACGCGTTAACCACTGCACCACTGAGGTTTGTACGTACCTTATGGCCTCCATAGAAAGCGATCTCCTCGGCATTGGTGATTATCCTATTGTGAATGTGTCTCAGGTAGGCTTTCTTGTCAGCTTCGATGGCAACTAGGGATCCGAATTTCGGTGACAATATCCTTAGAATTTGTCCAGTCAGTGAAATCACAACTACAGCTAGTAAAGGTCCTGCAATCAGAAAGATAAGAAATGTGTAAATAGGGAAGTAGATGCATTTTAGGCTGACATTTGGTTTTGGCTACAAATTTTACGAGTGGATGCCCTTCGCACTCAACCTTTGCTATTTATTTAGCAAGGGAAATTCGAGCTGGTATACTCCCTGTTTAAAGTCCCCCAGCCAGACTAAGCTGGTCTACTCCCTGTTTAACGTCCCCCAGCGAGACAGGCTTTAGGCTGACATTTGGTTTTGGCTACAAATTTTACGAGTGGATGCCCTTCGCACTCAACCTTTGCTATATCTTTAGCAAGGGAAAATCAGGTTGGTATACTCCCTGTTTAAAGTCCCCCAGCCAGACAATTTTTTATCACCACTGTACAAGTGATATTATGTCCTGCCATGGGGGCTAGAAGTGATATTGTAGGAAACAATGAGATGCATTTTTTTTTCAATAGGTTTGATAGAGGGAACTGTAATTGCTAAGGTCTTATCTTACCGAAATCGAAGAGAGAAGCAAGACGAAATAGGAGAAAGCCAGCCTTCCGAGAACGAACATTATCCGTTTAGGAGAAAATCCACCCCGGGCCAGAATCGAACCCGCGGACTTGCGCTTACAAGGCAGACGCACTACCAACCAAGCTAACTAGGCTGGCTTACGCAGATGTAAATGGATGAAAATTTCAGGATAAAATGGTTAGGTAGAACAGATTGTGACTTTGTTGACATAGCCGTAAATGGACACCGTACACACCTCATTGGTTTATGGTCGCTACAATTATCCACCAACCTTGTTCAAACTGGCAGAATAAATGGGCTTCATTTGAAATGGAATTTATTGGACTCTATTAGAAAGGCTAACTTGCAACCATTTCTCAATAGGGTCTAATAAATTTCAACTTGGGTATTTCTTAATAGGGATCAGTAAATTTTAACTTGTAAGATAACGGGGTCTAATAAATTTCAAATGGCAAGTACATATTACTTATCTACTTCTTGTAAGTATTGCTTGATAAATTCTAAAAGGTATTTCTTAATTTCGTTCAGTAAATACCAACTTGAAAGTATTTCTGCAGGTTTTTTCCTCAAAGTGATGATGGATGATCGAAAATATGTCTTGATCTATTGCTGAACCTAGCTAGACGATAAATGTCTTTAGCTATTTAATCTGTTTCTAGAGCACCTAAGTCTTTTATTTAAATTTATTACCAAAGTAAAGTCTTTATTTAAATCTATTACTATACAAAGACGTGAAGCAAGCGTTTAATCTGGTGGAACAGAATCCGAGTCCTGAACTATTTAATGTATTGCTAGAACACAAGTCTTATTCCATTCGATTCTGTCATTACTTGGCAGCTGACTACGGAGCTTTATGTGACAAATGGGGTGTAATGGAGTTTTCAAAAATAGTGACATCAGGGAAATGCCAAAGGTTCCACAAGGAACAGTGTTTTTTCCGCAAACACATTCATCTGTACTAAATGACAGGATGAAAATCACAGAAGGCCGTTTTCACTGAACTCACCTCTGAGGTATGTAGAACATGGAACACTTCTGCGGTTTGTACAGTTCCCCCGAGTACACAGGCCAGAGTCCGCTCAGCACGCGGAACAGAGAGCTCTTCCCGCATCCATTCGGCCCCGTGATTAGGAGATGGTCTCCCGGTTTGACCGTGAGGGAGAGAGAAGGCACCACCACGTCCCCGTTAGGCGTGACTATGGGGACGTTACGTAGGGAGAAACTCCCGTCTAGACTGTCCTTGACTACGCCTGGAATCGTAAGGGTTTGAATTAGCCACTAATAATACGAGGATGAAAGCAACTACAACAAAATCCTAACTTTAACTCTTGAAAGAGGTTCTTGCCTGCAAAAGTGTCGGTAGGGCTGATCTCAACCTTAATACGAGGACTTATTATACTGCCTGAATAGGAGTAGACTCTTTTTTATTTTAAGAGGTTTGATAAGTGTAAGGAACTGTAACAGCTAAGGTCTTATCGTCCCGAAAGAGAAAAGGAATAAAGGATAGGAGAAAGCCAGCCGTTCCGAGAGCAAACATCCATTTAGGATAATATATGCCCCGGGCGGAAATCGAACCCGCAGCCTAGCGCTTACAAGGCAGACGCGCTACGAACCAAGCTAACAAGGCTGGCTTCATTTTCCTTAGTCTGGTCCTATTTTAAGAGGTTTGACAAAGAATAATGTAAAACCGCAGGTTTTATCGTTCCGAAAACGAACCTCATCTGGTATAAAGTTCGCCACGGGCAGGATTCGAACTTGGACGCAACCCTTACCCGGGTCTTACCTTTGATTTGGATTTGTCCATCACAGATATGCAGCTGAGCCTCCTTATGTTTGGTCGAGGACACAATGGTTCGCTTGAAATGACCCTCGCCTACTTGTTGGAACACATCGAACATTTCCGCTACTCGGGACGTGTAGCCTGCCAGCTCGACGATCTCCTAGAAACAGAAGCCATGAGAAAAATTACAAAGCTAGAAAAACTAAATAAGTTGGGTGGAAGAGCTCACTATGGAAGAGGTGGAAGCCTAAAAAAAAAAAAAATCAAGTAACGTTGCAAGTTGTGGTTATCTGGATTTTTCCGGGTCCACTCAGAAGAAATGTAAGAACGGAGGTCTTATCACCTCAAAAATCACAGAAAAGACAGAATAGAAGAGAGCAAAAAGACCTTCCGCGAATCTGTTTAAGATAAAGTTCGCCCAGGCGGGAATCGAACCCGCGACCTAACGCTTACGTGACAGCGACTGACCTAACGCTTACAAAACAACTACTGAGATATTATCGTTCCAAAATCGCAGAGAGGTGGACAGACTAGAAGGATGCCAGCCGTTCTGAGAACCTTGTCTCTTTGGGACAAATCTCGACGATCTCCTAGAAACAGAAGCCATGAGAAAAATTACAAAGCTAGAAAAACTAAATAAGTTGGGTGGAAGAGCTCACTATGGAATAGGTGGAAGCCTAAAAAAAAAATCAAGTAACGTTGCAAGTTGTGGTTATCTGGATTTTCCCGGGTTCCACTCAGAAGAAATGTAAGAACGGAGGTCTTATCACCTCAAAATCGCAGAAAAGACAGAATAGAAGAGAGCACTGTTTAAGATAAAATTCGCCCAGGCGGGAATCGAACCCGCGACGTAACGCTTACATGACAGCGACTGACCTAACGCTTACAAAACAACTACTGAGATATTATCGTTCCAAAATCGCAGAGAGAACAGGATAGAAGGATGCCAGCCGTTCTGAGAACCTTGTCTGTTTGGGACAAAGTTTGCCCCGGGTGGGAATCGAACCCGCGACCCAGCACTTACAAATGAATGACTTGACTTACCTTATAAGATGACATTAGTCTTTCTACAGCGTCGGCCCCAGAGATGAGCAGATTCCTAGCGGTTGTAAAGTATTGGGTTCTATCACTCACTCCTTGCTCTGGAGAAGAACCTGCAATCATTGAGAAGATACGATAAGAAACCTTTCATGAATTCACAATTCAGCTAAAATTTCATGTTATCTCTTTGCTTTAGCTAAAATTCTAGTTATTGGAAGGAACAAGGACATTTTAGCCAGCCTAGTTAGCTTAGTTGGTAGTGCGTCTGCCTTGTAAGCGCTAGGCCGCAGGTTCGATTCCCGCCCGGGGCGGATTTTATCCTTATGGGATAATGTTCGTTCTCGGAAATGTTCCAGTACCACATACAATAGACGTTGCTATAGTCACCTATCCATTTAATGAACAAGCTCGGCGTTGCTCTGCGTCTGCCTTGTAAGCGCTAGGCCGCAGGTTCGATTCCCGCCCGGGGCGGATTTTATCCTGATGGGATAATGTTCGTTCTCGGAAATGTTCCAGTACCACATACCAGAGACGTTGCTATAGTCACCTATCCATTTAATGAACAGGCTCGGTGTTGCTTAACTTACCGGATGTACACACTTGAGATGAGTACAGGATAGGAAGAGATACCATAACCATTCCAGTACCACTCCAGACATACTTCATGAGGAATTGTTCCAGTACCACATACCAGAGACGTTGGATGAAGATTCGGTTCTTATGACTGGTGAGTGACCGGTAGGCTTTGTGAAGATGGGACCGTTCCACCTGTGAATGGGAAAGAAATGGGTATATTAGAATATATGGGCGAGCATAGATTAAATTGTGGGTTAAAAGGGTAAAATTATTGTAAAATACTAATGGCCGACCTTACCACTGAGAGTTAACACAGTGTCAAGGGT
The DNA here is from genome assembly GCF_000475195.1 of Diaphorina citri. Taxonomy (NCBI): domain Eukaryota; kingdom Metazoa; phylum Arthropoda; class Insecta; order Hemiptera; family Psyllidae; genus Diaphorina; species Diaphorina citri. The sequence continues at coordinate 112,682 of NW_007378043.1, read as the reverse complement.
TTTCTTTGACGTCACACATTTGATTTAGACAGGCCAGTATTTCTTTAACTCTGGATTTACTGAAAACTCTCTGTGGTAAGATCGGGCATAATTGTAATTTTTTATCCTCCATTTTAGGGGTTACCCGCACAAGTCAGGCAAAATCTGTTGAGCCATTTTCTCGAGAAAAAGAGAACAAAAACAAGTCTATTTTTCCTTGGCGTTGCTTAACTTACCTTGTGTTGCTCCCCACCCCCAACATGTTCCCTGGTGTAAAAGGAGTAAGGATAACTGCAAATTTGACTATTCTAAGCATTGTAAAAGACAAGGAAAATTTCAAGTAGACCCAGATCTTTCTAGGCTACAAGGACTATACTAAATAGTATTACTCATCGTCAGATTACTCAGATGAGGATAGCTTAGAGTACATTTTTTTTGCTTTATGTTATAAAGAGGGAGAAGACTCATCAGAGCAGGTTTTGGACTTTCATGGCCTGTATAACCGGATAAGTGAGTCAGTAAGTATGTTATATTATAAGTTATAACTTTTAAACATGCGAAGTAGGTACCTAATGTTACAACTAGACTCAATGGCTATTGATTCTACATCTTTCTAGAAACAGTATGATGTCTAGTTTGATAATAATCTCAAGTTCGGAGTTTAAAGTTCATGATTATTCTCTTATTTTTGTTTTTATTATAATATTATTATTTACTGTTATTTATCAAGAAACTTCCCAGTAAAATTCGTCAGCAGGTTCAGTAGTGCATAGCTGATTCACGCAGGTAAAACGTTGTAGAGTTGATATCACTATTCCATACTTTACAAGTAGGAGTTGTAAACAATTCTTTACAAATTCACATGGAATGCTAGGATGCATTTTATCACACAAGATAAGGCTATACAAAGAACAAAGAGCACAATGTCTTTGTTTGCCTATACAATACGGGGGTTTCTTTGTTACAATTCTTAGATAGTTACCTATACAAGCCTACTGATTACAGAGTTAGTGAGTAGTGAGGATATATTTGGTCTATCAACTGACCTGACTCACGTGACTATTTCTGTAGAGTTTGTAGAGATAGCTTAGCCAGCCTAGCTAGCTTAGTTGGTAGTGCGTCTGCCTTGTAAGCGCTAGGCCGCGGGTTCGATTCCCGCCCGGGGTGGATTTTATCCTGATGGGATAATGTTCGTTCTCGGAACGGCTGGCTTTTTCCTATCCTGTCTTCCTTCTCTCTTCGATTTCGGGACGATAAGACCATAGCAGTTACAGTTCCCTCTGTCAAACCTCTTTAAAAAAAGAGTTTGTAGAGATAGCAGATTACTGATTAATTCAGTCGAACTTAGATAGCTGTGTCCAGACTTAGTCGATCCCGTCGATCGACCGTCGTCGAGATGAATCTATGTTGTCAAGGGAGTGTACGGTTTTAGTCGACGTCGACCGACGAAGTCGACTAGGTGTGGACACAGCTTTAGGAACTCAAAGAAACCAACTATTTCTCCCCCCCTCCCCTTATAGAGATAAATTCTTAATTAATCAAATAGAGAGATTTTTTAGGGGGGGGGGGGGGAAAAAAAAAAAATATGACTTTCTCATCTAACCAATTTTCTCATTTAGGGGGGGTGAATAAAAACAAAAGACTTTCTCATCTAACCTATTTTCTCATTTATCCCGATTCGACTGTGGTACAAGTTCCAATGCCGGAACACAATGACTGTAATGACTAACATCTAGACTCTAGAGTTACTTATCTTGAACAAGGAATACTGAGGGGAGGGAGACCGAACTATTTCAATGCATAGATAAGGTTTCGCACAGCAACTCTACAGTAGCTACAAATTGAATTAGTGACTCATGAATCTCATGATGCATATTGTGGTACAAGTTCCAATGCCGGAACACAATGACTGTAATGACTAACATCTAGACTCTAGAGTTACTTATCTTGACCAAGGAATACTGAGGGGAGGGAGACCGAACTATTTCAATGCATAGATAAGGTTTCGCACAGCAACTCTACAGCAGCTACAAATTGAATTAGTGACTCATGAATCTCATGATGCATACGAGTATATGAATCATATTATGTAAATATGTGTATAATTGTATGTCTTATACAGGTTTTTATTTCAACTTCAAAGCTTTATCTTGCTGACGCACCATAATTAAAATAAAAAAGCTAGATCTATTAATAGATGATACGTATTAGGCCAGCTACTCACACGCTCAGACCGTCTGAGCTTCTGACGAAACTACGTCTGTTAGGCCGTCTGAGCATGAGTGGCCGATATTACATTCTTAAATAACCAGGTGGCGTAGACTTACTTCGGTGGTGTAGTGGTCAAGACACTCTCCTGGAAATCAGGAGGGCGTGGGCTCAATCCCACCGGAATTATTTATCCTCAAAATTGATTTTGACCACAATAAGAGTAATAGTCTACTGCTGGAGTAAAAGCCTACGTACCTTGTGAAAAGAAAAAGGAAATTTTAATTGTGTTAAGCATAGTGAAATGCTTGTCACAAATATTGATCCCCAATTATTACACCTAGATAAATTTTATGACGTGACTTGGACTCGAACCAGCAAGCTCCAGATCCAAAGTCCAACATTAACCACTGAGGTTGGTACGTACCTATATCAATACATATTCATATGCGTGGGAAGTCAAGATGGTAAACCCCTATTGTTCTGTTTCAAAGGCTCAAAAAAAAATCAACCAAAAGAAAATCTTTGGTTTCGTTTAAAAAACTCACTCCACGCCCCTGGTACGAATGTATGCAGATCTATGTACAGATGGTAATCGTTGTGCAATTCTCATCGTTTAATTGTACACCTGTATACTTGTGAATAAATAACTATATTACTATCACTTAATGCTTTATTTATTCAAATTGAACATGTACCATTCTATTAGGCATAATTCGAAATCTTCAGTTGATGAAGAAATATTCAGTAGCACAGGGAGGTGCATCAATAGTGTTTCCTAAGAGGTTTGATAGAGGGAATTGCAACAATGAAGGTTTTACGTCCTGCAATCAGAAAGATAAGAAATGTGTAAATAGGGAAGTAGATGCATTTTTTTTTCAATAGGTTTGATAGAGGGAACTGTAATTGCTAAGGTCTTATCTTACCGAAATCGAAGAGAGAAGCAAGACGAAATAGGAGAAAGCCAGCCTTCCGAGAACGAACATTATCCGTTTAGGAGAAAATCCACCCCGGGCCAGAATCGAACCCGCGGACTTGCGCTTACAAGGCAGACGCACTACCAACCAAGCTAACTAGGCTGGCTTACGCAGATGTAAATGGATGAAAATTTCAGGATAAAATGGTTAGGTAGAACAGATTGTGACTTTGTTGACATAGCCGTAAATGGACACCGTACACACCTCATTGGTTTATGGTCGCTACAATTATCCACCAACCTTGTTCAAACTGGCAGAATAAATGGGCTTCATTTGAAATGGAATTTATTGGACTCTATTAGAAAGGCTAACTTGCAACCATTTCTCAATAGGGTCTAATAAATTTCAACTTGGGTATTTCTTAATAGGGATCAGTAAATTTTAACTTGTAAGATAACGGGGTCTAATAAATTTCAAATGGCAAGTACATATTACTTATCTACTTCTTGTAAGTATTGCTTGATAAATTCTAAAAGGTATTTCTTAATTTCGTTCAGTAAATACCAACTTGAAAGTATTTCTGCAGGTTTTTTCCTCAAAGTGATGATGGATGATCGAAAATATGTCTTGATCTATTGCTGAACCTAGCTAGACGATAAATGTCTTTAGCTATTTAATCTGTTTCTAGAGCACCTAAGTCTTTTATTTAAATTTATTACCAAAGTAAAGTCTTTATTTAAATCTATTACTATACAAAGACGTGAAGCAAGCGTTTAATCTGGTGGAACAGAATCCGAGTCCTGAACTATTTAATCTATTGCTAGAACACAAGTCTTATTCCATTCGATTCTGTCATTACTTGGCAGCTGACTACGGAGCTTTATGTGACAATCTAACAAATGGGGTGTAATGGAGTTTTCAAAAATAGTGACAACAGGGAAATACCAAAGGTTCCACAAGGAACAGTGTTTTTTCCGCAAACACATTCATCTTGCTCAACTATTTCAATGCGAGTGTCATGAAGCGAATAAAGAATTTGCCACAGAAGAGTGGAGAAGCAAATTGGCGCAAAATACTTTAATAACCTATTTGACTCAGGTCAAGATGATGGGCAAAAAGTAAAAATTAGAATACTTGGCACACATTCAACAGAGTCATTTCAAAGAGAACCAAACTAAGGAAGTAAAAAAAAGAACTTCAAAGTCAACTAGGATTAGTGGTTTTGAGACCTTCTTCAACCAATAAAAAAACTAGTCTTGAAAGGACTTACAACTGAAAGTAGTGTAGGGCTGTAGGGGTTAGAATTTGGAATCTGGAGGTGGGAGTTCAAATCAAGTAATTAAATTTAACATGATGTATTAGCTATTAATCAAGGAAAGATATTTGTGACAAGCATGAATTCTTAATAATACCATGAAAAAATCTAGAAAAGGACTTCTCACTTCCCTGTGCAGAAAAAAATGGCATTTTTTCTGCGTGTGGCCATGAGGACCGCCCGCACACTTATCAATATTGCAAAAATATTGATAGTGTGCTGACCACCAAATATTGACACTACTTTTCATATTGACACATATCCATCAATACTATTGGCAATACTTGTATTGCCAATACTCCATGTTCTTCCAGAATGATGTGTAGGTAGGTAGGTAGTCACATTACAATATTGGTTATTCTATGAAAATTTCGACCCCTTCAAAGTGTTTCAAATAATTAAATTGTTGTGCTGTCCTTTTTGTCGCAAAGCAATATTAACTGATGCAATAAAAAAACAAAGGGACTGTCCAAGTGTCCAATAAGCAACATTAACTGATGAAATCAAGGGACCCCCTGTCTTGCCTCGCCAGTTAAAACAAAACACATTACTCACACTCCAAGTCTTCACATAACATATACCTACTTCATGTACTCCGTAATATTAATTGCACTCCGAGTGACTCCGAGTGTTCTACACTTGTGAATGTATGTGACATCTGACATTGCACAAATATTTTCCAATTTCATCTCCATGGCTTATCATTGTCATTATCATATACAGAGTAGAGATGACTCAGATATTTCAGATAACTGGTCTCCTCACTACAGATGTTTATGTACATTCTATCGATCCACCAACCCTCCCTCACTCGTGAAAAAACGCGTTTTATCGCCGTTTCTAGGCCAGCCACTAACTATCAGGTCCGCCTGTCAGTTCTACCTGATACCTGATGAGCACGCACACTATCATGTAGACCTGACAGACGGACCTGATCAGGTGTAACTATCAAGTTTACCTGATAGTGAGTGGCTTTTTTACCTTCTGCATGGCAAGCAAGAGCGTTAGGGGGGCAAAGTAGGGAAATAGTTTGATATACTGACACACTGACTGTTTGCACTCTGATGGCAAAAAAGATATACCTATAGCCAGGAACGCCATTAATATATGGTTTAACAGTATACAAATATTTTGATAACAAAGAAGATATGTATATGGCCGAGAACAAGGAGCGTCCTTAAAATAAGGATTGACAGTAGACAAACATTTGGATAGCAGCAAAAACATATTGCAGGGAACATTAAGAGCCATTAAAAAATATTGAGAGGCACAGGAAATCATAAACAAAATCTGATGTATATTTCCCAGGTTTGTCCATTGTTGGAAAACACCGTGAGAAAATCTTAATGGACTTGATGGTTGGTTACTTTGGTTAGTCTGTTACCAATTAATTGGTAATGGTTAGTAAAACTACATACACTTTTATCATCATCATTATTATTTTAATTGTGAAGTCTAAACTCAGAATTTTGATGGTTTTATATTAGTAGAAAAAAAAAACAGTTAAGGTCCGTTCCCACTTGTGGTTCGGAAAAAATCCTGTCGTGCGTAGTGGGAACACTCTCATTTAAGTTGCATTGCCTACAGGACATTCGGGGGGAAAAATCGGACAAGTGGGAACGGGCCTTTACAATCCAAACACAGCAGAAATATGAGTGTAGCTTCCCAGAATACAAGGAGCCATCTTCAGTCCATTATCTTAATGGGGATATTTAACACAGGTAATGGAGATACTTAACAGGTAATTAATCAAGCATAACACAGAACTTAATAAAGTCATAATCTATTAATATTAATAATGACGCACAAGAAATGAGAAATTATTTTGTTGTCATAAATGTCGAAGAAATTAGTTAACTAAGCATGAAGGTGGAAAATTGGTGGATTATAGCAATTCATGTAAAATTATACGGAGATATGTATGTGTCGACTAATTATAATTACCAGTCATTTTGACCGTGTTTCGGTATGGGGAAGAGAAGTTATGCATTTTCGGGAATAGAACAACAGGATAGAGTATTTGAGGATTACTACTACCATTTGAAAAATACTAGGACCATTTGAGGAATATTAAGAGCATTTGAGCAACATTGGGACCATTTGAGCAATACTGAGACTGGAACCTTTTGGGAATTACTAAGACTATTTGAGAAATATTGGGACCATTTGAGGACTATTAAGACTCAAACCATATGAGGAAAAAGTTTGATAGCGTCCGGCATTCATTCGAGGTACGGACACTTGTGAAAACTTGGACTAGGAAACAAGTTTATATTCTGCCTGTTTACATGTAACTAATCTAACTGTAGGTACATCTAATTGAGGAGTTTAAGAAGTTCCAATATTATACTCGAGGAACATATTCAAAACAAACGACATGAATCATATTGATAATAACACCAAATGATTTCCATTTGTTTTTACGACCTCAAATGATACGTTTCTACCGTCAATATTTATACTATGGCCATTATGGATTGTGCTGCGTGGAAGTTTATCTCTCCGTGAATCTATCAAATAAATCAAATTACCAATTACCATTTTGAATAGCTCGGTCCGTTTATGAAGGTTCGTAATTGACCGAACGATAGTGAGGTCTATGTTTTAACTCGACCATTTTGCATTTGGTTTAGATGTTTGTACAATATTTGTTTATTTGTTTAAATGTCTGTTCCGCTATAACTCCCGATTGCCTGGTCTGATTTTGATGACAGTTACATCACACTAGTTACTATTACTAGTCACAGATATATGAAGAGTCATGCAGAATCACAAGTGTGTTATGACTACTACTATGACTAGTGAAGAGTGATTGGCAGAATGGTACTTTTACTTTCTCCTGGACCATTTCCTTATAGTGAGTACGGACTTACGGAGTAGTCATCCTTCTAGTAGTCAAATAGAGACGTTTTCAGAGTGACCAGACAGATTGCAAACATACACTTGGGAGCAAAACATTTCGGACAGATTGCATTTCTATTCCTATTATCTGACAGACCAACCTTAGAGGTGTAGAATATACCTTGTTTATCCTGCTGGGATAGGACTGAAAAGTCCCTCTACTACCGCAGTTTAATCAAGGTCTCATATATATATTTTGACTTATTATGGGGAACACATATTACAATAGAGCAAATGAACACCCTGATTAAATTGGAAAAAGTGGTTAACACAATGTGGTGGTTTTTTGCACGGTAGCACGGGTTAGCACGGTGAACTTGGGATATTGAGGTTGGTGGTTCAAGCCCAAGTCAAGCCATTAAATTCCAAAGCCAATCTGTTCCAAACCCCTGATTTTTTGCCTGTGAGTGTAGATTTGTAGAAGAGTATCCTTCTTGTTTGCATTGGATACTTCCACCTTTTGTTTACACAATAGTAGTCATTGTATGTTGGTCGGCATAGAATCTTCCAAGATTTATGTGCTTAGACCGTAAGTAAATAGTGGGTTCCTAATGATCTGTTACATTCATTGAGTCAAGATGACACTTGCAGTGCAGATCAAATAGACAGGAATTGATAAAACCTCTTCTAACAGGTTTTCTGATCCAGCACTTAAATGGTGATTGGTGTGTCTACTTGGCAGATTGCAGATTGCACCTATTAATTAGGTAGATACTTGCAGATTGAAATGTTGAGAACCAGAAACAAGTCCATAATCTGTTTGCCACTCTGCCATTGTGACATTTTTCAGCCTTCAGCCCTTCAACAAAGCTAGTCTATTTCAGGCTATTTCCTCATCTTTTATAAGCTACGAGAACAGCCCTTCAACTGTCAAAGATTCAAAGTTACTCGATTTCAGGCTTTTCCCACATCTTCTAAGTTACCGTCCCGAAATCAAAGAGGGAAGAAAGACAGGATAGGAGAAACCCAGCGCCCAACGTAGGTGTCTTGGTAGCTAATGTCCGGGAGATACACTTTGAGATTCAACTTAATGGAAATGAATTCAGTAATCTGGTTGTCCAATCTTGATCCAAAGTCTAAAAGTAATGAATCATATGTTCTAATGTCCTAATAAGAAGAAACAAACTCTTGATTGGAACAAAATAACTTTTAACTCCGCTACTAATATTGAAATTCAAAGAAAATATATCCTTATATTGTATAGATAGATATAGAAAATATATAGATCTTGTAATTTTTCACACATGGGAAATTGATGATAAGGGAGGGTAGATATGAAAGGCAATGTACGAGACAGTTCATGTAAAATTTCATGTTAAAGGACAACATTTAAAAGGCCAACTCGGGAAGGTTGTCCTACGTTATAGTTTAAGGTTATCAGTAATTGCCTACAGTCATTCACTAATATGTAATATTGTACATTCAATGGTCACCGTTTATGGACAGTGTACAAATGTAAAACTTAATTCAGGAATATGTTATTTTATTGTAAATTTCAATGTTAACTGTTTATGGGCAGTGTACAATTGTTAAACTTCATTCAGGAATATGTTATTGGGCTGGGTTTTGGCTACAAAATTTTATGGATGGAAGCCCTTCGCACTCATCCTTTGCTAAGTCCCCCAGCCAGACTACCCAATAATACAATATGTTTGCTAATTTAATTAACGGAAGGAAACCAGTCTATAGTTCGAAAAGTTAGGTGAAGTCCTGTAAAGCTATTCCCGGAGTGGCGTTCCGGTATTCGACCATTCTGTTCGTACCCAATAACATAATCTTTTTCTTCGTCTTTTCCCGTGTTTAGATGGGGTCGGTGTTTTTCGTCAGCCTCTCAATCAGGTCTAGGGTGATCGCTTTTGGGTTGACACTTTGGGCTGGGTTTTGGCTACAAAATTTTATGGATGGAAGCCCTTCGCACTCATCCTTTGCTAAGTCCCCCAGCCAGACTACCCAATAATACAATATGTTTGCTAATTTAATTAATAATGTCGACTCATATCGAGGTATATTCAAGCTTTTTCTTTTTGCATCACTATTGAATAGACTCAAATAGACCTCGTCATAATAATAGACGTAGTGTTACGAGTCGGGGTTTTCACTTTCAGTTACATCACACTAGTTACTATTACTAGTCACAGATATATGAAGAGTCATGCAGAATCACAAGTGTGTTATGACTACTACTATGACTGGTGAAGAGTGATTGGCAGAATGGTACTTTTACTTTCTCCTGGACCATTTCCTTATCTTATAGTGAGTACGGAGTAGTCATCCTTCTAGTAGTCAAATAGAGACGTTTTCAGAATTGGGCTGGGTTTTGGCTACAAAATTTTATGGATGGAAGCCCTTCGCACTCATCCTTTGCTAAGTCCCCCAGCCAGACTACCCAATAACACAATATGTTTGCTAATTTAATTATTAATGTCGACTCATATCGAGGTATATTCAAGCTTTTTCTTTTTGCATCACTATTGAATAGACTCAAATAGACCTCGTCATAATAATAGACGTAGTGTTACGAGTCGGGGTTTTCACTTTCAGTTACATCACACTAGTTACTATTACTAGTCACAGATATATGAAGAGTCATGCAGAATCACAAGTGTGTTATGACTACTACTATGACTGGTGAAGAGTGATTGGCAGAATGGTACTTTTACTTTCTCCTGGACCATTTCCTTATCTTATAGTGAGTACGGAGTAGTCATCCTTCTAGTAGTCAAATAGAGACGTTTTCAGAATGACCAGACAGATTGCAAACATACACTTGGGAGCAAAACATTTCGGACAGATTGCATTTCTATTCCTATTATCTGACAGACCAACCTTAGAGGTGTAGAATATACCTTGTTTATCCTGCTGGGATAGGACTGAAAAGTCCCTCTACTCCCGCAGTCTAATCAAGGTCTCATATATTTTGACATATTATGGGGAACACATATTACAATAGAGCAAATGAACACCTGATTAAATTGGAAAAAGTGGTTAGCACAATGTGGTGGTTTTTTGCACGGTGAACTTGGGATATTGAGGTTGGTGGTTCAAGCCCAAGTTAAAAGAAAGTGGCTCCACGTTGCCGTCCCTGGAAACGATCTAATACTCAATATTAAATCGGCTAAACTTTCTACCACCAGATATGCATCAATCTTCTAAAAGGTGGAAGATATTGAAAACTGTGTGAATCAGCCTCATCTACATAATGTAAAATAACAATAACCAATTAACACAGAGTGATTTTAAAATTTAAGAGGAAAGAGAAACCCAAATGACTGTTGAACCAGCCGAGCCGGTTGAGCGGCGGGCAGCTCAACAGTCATTTGGTCTTCAAACAAGGCCGAATCTCAATTTGGAAAACTCCAAGCTACGCATAGTTGGCACAGTTTTTGTTCTTGAGCAATTAGAAGACGAGATAAACATGCAAAGAAAGAACAAACAACATCTCACATGCCGCATTTAATTATCAACACAAGTGACTCACACACTCGAAGCGGACAAATATTTGCCTGCTACCTTATGTAATGGAATAAACCAACAGAGATAGTTGTTGTTCCTATGAATGACATAAGTATTATGCTGGGTAATATGCTTAACAGCTTAGATAAAGTAAAAAAAATATGCTTAACAGCTTAGCTAAAGTAAAAGACACTTTGACAGGTTAAGTAGAGATGTCTCCTAGAGTGTCAATCAAGTGAAACTTTAGACTAGGAATTTAGACCATAGATAATACCAGTGCCTCATATTACCAAAGTATGGAAAAGTATCTTACAAGTGTAATAGCCAATGGAAAAGCAGAATTTTGAATTTGGACGAATTAGATCAAAATATGGAATTGTAAATACTTTTTTATACTTAGGTGTTATAGGGTACAGGGGATTATGTAGGAGAGACTGTAGAGAGTTTAGATTTAGGAGGTAAAAGGAGAAGAAAAACCCGGTGTGGAAATCACACGACTTTCCTTATCGTATTGATTTTTACTTTCTTCAAAAGTGGAGTGTAATTACCTAATTACCCAAGTTGGGCTTCACTTGAATTCAAAATATGTACCTCTAATTGCAAAACTGCCGCTAACCGTTGCGGGTTGTTTCGATAAAAGAAACTGAGATGGAGGAAGGAGGAGGAAAAAAGAAGATAAGCGGAAAAGATAATAGTATTGCTCAAGTTTATAGCAGGAATCCTAGATAAATTAATTATAAATATCATAAATTTATTATTCTTGTTTTATTTTGCATTAGATTACACTTTTTCTTTCAACTTGCCATGTACACACCTTTTGTAATTGGAAAAAGTTCCCTTGAAACAAATTCCACAAAGGTGTATAAATGCCGAGTTGGAATCGCGAACATGTATTCAATGCAAAACTAAAACAACGGTAAGAGTTAACGAATAAGGAAAATACAAGGAGCTTAGGGCGTGACGTGAGATTTAAGCTGGAAATCCGAGTACTATTGTAACAAATTTTATTTATTTATTTTTTTATTACAAATAAAGGTCATTAAATAATTGATTAAAATTGCTACTACGAATAAGGAAAATACAAGGAGCTTAGGGCGTGACGTGAGATTTAAGCTGGAAATCCGAGTACTATTGTAACAAATTTTATTTATTTTTTATTAAAAGGTCATTAAATAATTGATTAAAATTGCTACCTAACGTAAATGCATGTCCTATCGTTATCCCTCTATAAATAATTCATTATTCATTTGTTGGGAAAAATTCCCAAGGTATATCTCCTAACCTGATATGTATGATTTGCGAAAGAGGAAAATTGTTTTCTGTGGAGCAGAGAGCCACAGCTTCCACATATTGAAGCAACTTGCTTTATTAATGATCTTCAAGCTGTCCCCACATCGATCGACGGCTGTCGACTATGTGTAGACAGGGCAAAGCTTAACGGATCATGATGAACCCCAGCAATAATAACAACAGAGAACAGAGGTCTTATCGTCCCGGAATCGAAGAGAGGAGGACAGAATAGGAAAAAACCAGCCGTTCCGAGAACGAATCTGTTTAGGATAAAGTTTATCTCCGCCGGGAACCCACGACTCGACTTGGCGCTTACAAAACAGATCTACCCTCCAAGCTAACTAGGCTGCACAGTGCATAGCGCCTCTTGAAATCCAAGATGGCACAAGATTGGGATCGGTTTCGGTTCCATTTCCGAAAGGAAAATACAATTTAACTTTCCCATATGAAAACCTTACGAGACGCCTCTGATTGAAACAATCACCAACCTTGACATTATAATGAACCTCACGGGCCAGTGAGGTTTCTGCAGTTGCTAGTTCTCGGGCAAAGTTATTGGCAGAATTGACGACTGAATCTACCTTTCCCACAGTTCTTCCTGTGCTCAGGAAAGAAAATCTCATGATGGGTTTCATAGTCACAAAGGATATCAAGCACCAGCTCAAGGGTAAATCTGGAGTTAACCAATAATTCATTGGTAATCCTTTGTAAGCTTCTTCAATTTACAATCTAGATGTTACTGCCAAACTCTTTTGACTTTTCGGGGAGAAGGCTACCGCGCTCCTGAATTTACTCGCACTCAAAAAGCCCAATGCCAAAGCTAAGGTGTAGGGGCAAATAGCCCTAAAGTTCCGGTTAAGATTATACGAATCTACATGTTAAATACCCTTTGAAAGTAACCAATCGACTTTAAAACTAGTCTGTAAAGATGGCACCAAGATAGACAGTAATTTTCTTAGTAGACCCTCAAGGGACACTAGGGAGTCGCCTTTGACCATAGCGAAGATAAATCAACCGTGTTGGTAAATCAGTCACAAGCCCTAAGCTAATCGTACTCACTTACTCAGTTAAATGCTCTGACACAAGAGAGAAACATTTATTTAGTATAACAAATAAAGCAGCTGCCAGCCTGTGGCTGGTTGAACATCACAGCCAAATGTCACAGCGTCCACACGATGGCAATGGTCGATCGACATCGCTTGAAACACGTCCAGAAAATAACCTTTTCACCTCATGCCACCAAAATCCATTGATCTTACCCCACTTAAGGGCTCATCAACTTCGGTCGACTCTGATGGTGTGGACGCACCGTAAGAGCTCCCGAAAGGAATGTACACCTACTCTGACCTTTTCCTCATTCCTCTAAAATCCATTGATCTTACCCATCTATGGGTTCATCGACCTCAAATGACTTCGGCCGACTCTGATGTGGACGCACCTTAGGGACCCTTGCTGATTCGAGGCGAGATGCGCCAACTGTGAACGTGCACATCGGCACAAAGACAATGCTAGACCCTACGGGGACTAAGATAATGCCATTAATGGCATGCTCTGATGAATCTATGGACAGGATATGACGCTCGGAGTGGTGCTAATGGATGCAGTCTCGCGACACAAGGAATGGATACACAAGGAATGTCAATGCCTATTGGAACATCATCAATAGTGTTTTCTAAACGGGATACTCTGTCAAGTAGCATTATACATATTAAGAAAATTAATACTTTGTCATTATAATACGAAAATTAGTTTGAATAGGTACTTTGTCTTCACTTGAGTAGGATAACATCATCAATAGGGCAATGGAGATTTCTAAACCCAAGTAGTGATAGATTCTGACGTGACTTTGTTAAGATTCATCTTGAAAAGAACACCAGTAACCAACTATGAAGAGTACAAGTTACTGGTGTTCTTCTTTTCTAAACATAAGACAATGTTTATCAATAAATCAAGATCAATATTGTAAACTTTCCGTAGTTTTTCCCTATTTTTGCACAATGACAGATTGTGAAAGATAGGGAAAAACTGTATGGTTTTTAGATTACATCAGAGTTGCTTTACTTCGGCTTGGCATTGTCATATCATTCAATGCTGTTACCATACCTTTCATAGGCCTATCCTAGAGTTCTCCATGTATAATCTACAGATTGCACTCATCAGAAACGCGTACGAAACCTTGAAGATCTTGCGATTGGATGAAGCAACTTTTAATTATTCCCATTTTTCTTTAATCCGGGACCATTCCGACGGATCCGATTGACCAAACGCAATGATAGTCCTCTGATGTCATTTAATTACAGGGGATAATGATGCCATGCGTTCACACACTGTGGTCAAATCTGACCTTGTTCTGAAAACAGGCCTAATCATCGAGTTTTAATATCGGGAGGATAATTGGACATCAAATTGTAGCTCTTGGTTCGAGTTCAAGCCTAATTATTAGTATTCAGTGAAGACATGTGAGCGATTCAATAGCGATGATTCATAATGGATGTGATTATCGATCACATTGCAAAAGACTGGTGGAAAAGTACTACCCTGAGGATATTAGGAATTAGGAGGATGTAGGAATGAGATACTTATAAAACATAAGTGAGGCCTATCGTTTAAGATCCAAGTTCTTATTGCCAGTTTCAGTGAAATGGGCGTGAGCTCTGTATTGAAATCTGACTCAGGACTCACTGACTGAGTAGTCCACTGAAAAGAGTTCACGACTCACTCAGTCAAACGCTCTTTACACAAATCTACTTATGGATATTGACATGAGCAATGACTGCATGCATATTATTCAATGATAATCATTCCTTTTAATTGTCTCCATCCTGCTTCCGACATAGATATGATTTCGCAATTCTCGATGCCATGTTATTTGTACAATGCGTGTACCTTGAAAAGGGGTATACCTAAAAAACCGATTACACAAAATTCAACTGATTGGCCATAAGGAGTGCGAAAATTAGTTGACTGACCATGAGGCAATATGCAAAACGGCGGTTTACATCGTTTGGCGAAAGAAAATTTCGGAAAATTCGTACCATTTTCCAGTAGTACAGGAAAAACCACTTTCGGGATCATAAAACTCAACTGATTGGCAATAAGGAATACGAAAATTAGCTGACTGACCTCCAGGCAATATGCAAAACAGCGGTTTACATCGTTTGGTGAAAGAAAATTTCGGAAAAGTCGTACCATTTTTCAGTAGTACAGGAAAAACCACTTTCGTAGCTACGCAACGTTTACAACGTTACTTACAAACTTTTCAATTGTTTTCAACAAACGGTGAAATTTCACAATCTTAATGCTCAAATTGTTCGCCATATGAATCTCATTTTCCCTCTCGACATCGTGACTTGACCTACTCTTTCTCCTCTATGTAGCTACAGACGGATGCTGTCATTATAAGATTATCAGGCATCTGTGCTTATCTTGCTGAGCATTGCTTGTACATGCGATTTCACAACGCTGTATGCCAGGGCTGCCCAACCGGTCGGTCGCGGAGTGATTTCAAGTCCATCGCGACCAGCACACCCAGCAGTGTTTGAACCTGGCAATATCGTACACGCCCGATTAGTCCGAACTTGTGGACCAAAGTCAAGTCTCTCAGGTCGTGGTTATGTACCGGGTTGGGTTGGGTTCGAACTGGTTGAGACTGGTGTTTCTACAGTTTAGCAAAAGGTTACCACTCCCATGCTAAACTGTAAAATCAAAAAGTCCGAACCTAACCCGACCCGGTACATAAACACGACCTCAGAGTTAGGTAAGTCGATCGCAAGACTGTACTGAAAATTCAAGTCGATCTTCCTCCGAAAAGGTTGGGCACCCCTGCTGTATGCAATGGGTTCAATAAGTTCAGAGTCACGCTAAGCTCGCGATTGTTTTATCTCCCTGCTGGGTTAGGTCAATGGATTTTAATTGGGGTACCAACTTAGTACCAAGCCCTCAGCTTAGAATTCGTACAGGGTGATGGAATCGCGGATAAAATGGTTCTTAATATGTGTTTGTTGGATAGAAAATGCCTTGTTTAGTCTGCCAGGATGAGACTGAAAAGGGCCTTCAAATTCGTAAGCCCTCACATGCGGATCCCCTTGGGAGCTTGTAAGAGCAACAACATTAATTATAACCAACTTGAGATTTACAATGGCTTTCTAAATAAGGTCTAAAGTGAATTGCATGGGTCTTTAATTATTCTTTATGTAAGCATAGGTAGAGCTTTTTGACTGTCAGCTTAGATTGCTTAGAAAAAGCTGTCCCCTTATGCTGACGGCATGGCAAAGTTTGAGTAGCACTAAAGTCACACTGAAGTGCGTCCACGCAAGAGGCGATCTACTCAAGTGATTTCTGAATTTGCTCTCCAATACCCTCAAGTCTTATCTCAGTCAGGGGAGATTTAGTATTCAGGACGGATTTGTTTTGGCGTTAAGTTTCACGATTTAATCTCCCGTTTAGAGTTCAACAAAGAAAGTGGGAATTCCAAGATTCAGCTCGATGATTTTAGCTTATTGGCTGTCGTCAAATGGAGAGAATGGAGGGTACAAACACCGACGGTAAAATATAAGGGAAAGCGGTAACGCTCCGCCCCGCCAAGTCAAAATTTGACATTAGCAGTTATCCGTACATTCAACCAATAGGAAAGGAGCAGAACATTTTTGTTCTGTAGACCTTGTGACTGATCGGGCCTATGGTGACCCTGTATTAGCTCTTATTTGGCTCTTTTCCTGAGCGATCTCAACAGATCACTGAACCACCATTTCTGACAAAAGACTGAACGACTTGGCTGATCCAATTACCTGGAAGCTGATCGACACACATGTGGAATGTCTCGTTATCTTGGCAACTGTTCACGGAATCAATTTATCAGACGTAAACTGGCCGGTTACATCACACCACATGACAACACGTAGAGGTAATTCAATTATTCTGCGTGGCTTCAGGAGAGTTCCATTAACCCATCAGAGCCGAGACCTACATTAAAGTCAACAGGAGGGCGTGGGTTCGATCCCAGCCGAGATATGGAATTTTATCCTCATTTATTTGAAAATTTGACCACATAATAATGGAGCTCTAAGGGTTAGGTGGTACAGAACGCCCAAGACGTTAACTTCGCCTATTGGTTAGTGGTTGCCTTCCACTCAAGAGTCGATTATTAATATTATTATAAAGTCATATCAAACCCTTCTCTCTTTCACGCTGATATCTCAGTCGCTCCACGTCAGAGTGCATCGGGGATGTGTCTATTAGTTAGAAAACAAAATTTCGTACTATTTCCGATATTATTTGACATGTTTACTCAGTACCGCTCCGGAGTTAGAAGCGTTTAAAATTTATCAATATCCAACGGGAAAAAAGTTCGGCTCTTATGGGTTAAATCGACTTATATGTAGATCAACAAGACTTCATGTCATAAACAGTGACGTAAAACGGTCATAAAACAAAAGTGTCATGAAGTGCCTCCTATTCTCCCTCTACAACATGATATACAATGCAAGATGTTATGAAGAATTTAATTGGATACTTGGAAGCTGTATGCATGGCTCAACTCGCTTAAGAAATACATAGATCAGAATAACCCTTATGAAACCTTGTTTAGACTGCGGGAGCAAAGGGACTTTTCAGTCTCATTCCGGCAGTATAAACAGGGATATATTCTTCTATTCTTTTGAGTGACGAGGTTTATCAACTCTACTACCACTATAACAATAACAATGGGATCAACCGCATCGACCATTGACAAATAATGAGGATGGTCTAAATTAAATTCCTGTTTTGTGAAAATTAGATTCATCAAAGAATTTTGTAATCCATCACATTCAACATTCCCCTTAAAGAGAATATCCATCACGGAAGTCCAATTGCTCATCGCAGCCATTGTTTTCATTGTTCATACTAATCATACTGCTAATACCTATGTAATTCAAAAACTACTGATGAATTGTCTATTTATGGAAGAATGGGGAACGTAGTATTATAGTTAATAATAGGTACTTCTAATAGTAGGTATACTCGTTGGTGCACTGCCTGGTGGCATATAGCATATCGATGAATCAACACCAGAATTCGTCCTTGCCAGTACGATTTTCCTTTTACCTCCTCTAATACTCCAAGCAAACGCCAATGAAAAGCTATTGGTCCTTTGTCCTTCTCAATCCATGACGCAGCTAAAGATCTTGTGCTATTCATTGGACCAGATGACCGCGATCTAAGACCATCGATCGTAAGTCCCCACCTAGTTAGTCATCTACTACTTTTATGTGTTTTTATTTAATAGTAGTAAAAATTAATAAATAATGAAATTAAGGTCTTTTGCCTGTGTAGTGACTTTATGCTGGTTCACCAATACACTGATGCCATTAACATGTACTGATGTTTAAGACCAGTTTGGACTGTTGCAGCAAAGAGATCTTTTTCTACTACTCAAAGCCGTGTAAACAAGCTATTCCTTGGACCAATATCTCGATCAAAGTTCCTAGTAACACTTTGGTTTCCATTTTGAGGTCACCAGATACTTGATTACCAGATAAGACAACTTGTATCTGGATGTTTTTGTTGTTCTTTTTTACTGACACACCATGGTTGTTTTAGCTCTTGTTGGTGTTGTGTCTAACGTCTTGATCACGGATTTTGTTCATGTACGTACTCCAGTTGTTCAATGAACAGACCTCACACAGACTACTATTAGAAAGACAAGGGGACTTCTGGAGACGTAAAAATAGTAAATTTTCCTTGTGACATGATCAGCAAAATTAATCAAGATTGACCGTACTGTTAGGTTCTGGAGCGTTTTAACGTCACTGTACTCGGTATAACTCCTAATGTTTTTTGAGTCATCATGTTCAGCAAAATTGATCAAGCCAAACTGTACTCACTGTTTAACTGCTAAGGTCTAATTGTTCACTGTATGATAGGGCTTTTGGCCTCCATTCTGCGACAAACTATCCACCTCCTCACATGACTCTCAACCAGCCTGAGTGGGGCCACGGCAGCAGTACGCGATTGTTAAGACGATCACCAATTCAGATAGTATCCACACGTAAAATTTCCCAACTTCAGTGATTCATGGGCAACTGGCGTTAATTCCTTCGTTCGGTCACCAAAATATTCCGTATTTTGGCACATCTAATTTCTAAACATGTCTAATATTCGTCTCACGTTTCTTTAGCTCATTCAAATCGATTTATGTGACGTAGAATATAGGTGGGTAGAGTTTGAATAGGACCACTTGAAAGAAAATACATTAATGACGTCATAGACCCAGACAATAAAACTAATAATAAGATAATAACAAAAAAAAAAAAAAAAAAAAAAAAAAAAAAAAAAATGGTGAGAGGGTGCCACAAGTTAGGGTGGAAGAACTAAGATTGGGTTACTTCCCCTGATTTAGGTTGCTGTTGCTGGAATGCTGTATTATAGTGCCGAGTGCCGAGCTTACCGATGTAGAGTTCCATATTAGAGTTCCGGAACCTAGTCACTCGATTGGGCTTCCGGGACCCTAGTTTTTTCTCAGTATACGTGAAAATCTTGTGATTGTGGAATCACCCAATATGTTTGCAACTGATAACCACAGGCCACAGGTCAGTTATTGGTGACCTGCAACTCTCAGCTAGTGGATTCAGAGAACCATCACTAACCATTAACCTGAGTGGATAGATAAAACATCTAATGGTGATATAGCTAGATGTAATAAAACCGCAGGTAATCATCATCAACTAATCATCCTAATGAGAAATGTAGGGTTATAAGTTAGAACTTATTACGGTTGTAACACACCACCATCTCATAACTTCAAGAGAAGTAAATGGGGAAATTGGCTTCACTTTTATAGTTACAAACGCCGCTTCTCTTATGTCATAAACGTAAGATTTTTAGAGCTATAACAAAATATAGAGCTCATTTGTACTGCTCGAGTAAGATAAAAGAGTCCTTTTACCTTAGCAGTAAGTACTACTACTATTTCTTTAGACTCTTTAAGTCTTTACTGACATTAATTCAGTGTACGGACAATAAATTACAAACAAAGGGCTAAATTATTGCCCAAGGCAATCTTTACTATTCAACTTGGTGATATAGCAAGCAGATGTACGTAAAGCCGTTACCAGTCTCCATTTTGTGTCATCGATGTCTCGAACAATCAGGTTACAATTCCCTAATGGGCGACCAATCTCCGACCTCTTAATGTACCCACGACCCTATCTATGTCAACAAAAGACAATTGTGGGACCCTATGTCAACTATGGAAAGTTGTGGGAAGTGGACCAATCTATGGGAAGACAAGGATGTTACTAAGTGCCAGTCTATAGCCCACGTCCGCTATATCGTCCGTTACCCTTGTATAGAGGACCAGTAAGTCCACTTAATCAGCGGTAAACCACTAGAGACCACACCAAGTCAAATACCAAACCGACTTGGAGTCAACTTGAGAACTTGGTTGTTACTAGGTGAACCAGTCAACTAGTCACGCGAAGTTAGGACTGGTTGGCGTGTACGACATTGGCTGTTTGGAAATGGGACAGTGCCAGTCAGTATTAGGGTATTCGATTTGGAGGACTTAGGTTCGAATCCCAGTGACCAGATAAACAGTTGAGCCAGCCACTCACTATCAGGTAGACCTGACAGGCGGACCCCTTCTGCCGTACTTGGCAGGTCTAACTCATAGTGTGGGTGCGCTCATCAGGTATCAGGTAGACCTGACAGGCGGACCTGATCGGGTGTACCTGTCAGGTCTACCTGATAGTAAATGGCTGGCCCAAGATGTAGTTAGAAAGAAAAACATGGAAAGGACAGAGCCAGTTTTCGGGATATCTTTCCTTGCAGATACCCTGGAAGTTCCTGGAAGAACAAGAGGAATTATCTTTATGTCTTCACAGCTTATGAAATGGTAGGTCTGTAAAAGTTCCAAAGCACCTCTCTGTATAAACAAGGTATATTCAACTATTTTTACATAACTAAATATCAGTATGTACATAAATATGTTATACACGAGCACAATAATGATAACTCGATTACAACAAATACAATAATATAGAGTATTATAATATTTGTTTGGCTACCTGGTTACTCCAGTTATAGTATTACTCTAGTTATAGTAACCAGATCGAATGCCTAATAGTGTCTAAGTACACCAATTTTCTCCGCACGAGAGAATGTTAGGTCATCCATGAAATGGACAGCAAGTTGACCGAGTGTGAGTATGTGTACAAGGTATACTACTAGATGGCGAAGGTTGCATACTAGAAGTTCAATGAACAGACCTCACACAGACTACTATTAGAAAGACAAGGGGACTTCTGGAGACGTAAAAATAGTAAATTTTCCTTGTGACATGATCAGCAAAATTAATCAAGATTGACCGTACTGTTAGGTTCTGGAGCGTTTTAACGTCACTGTACTCGGTATAACTCCTAATGTTTTTTGAGTCATCATGTTCAGCAAAATTGATCAAGCCAAACTGTACTCACTGTTTAACTGCTAAGGTCTAATTGTTCACTGTATGATAGGGCTTTTGGCCTCCATTCTGCGACAAACTATCCACCTCCTCACATGACTCTCAACCAGCCTGAGTGGGGCCACGGCAGCAGTACGCGATTGTTAAGACGATCACCAATTCAGATAGTATCCACACGTAAAATTTCCCAACTTCAGTGATTCATGGGCAACTGGCGTTAATTCCTTCGTTCGGTCACCAAAATATTCCGTATTTTGGCACATCTAATTTCTAAACATGTCTAATATTCGTCTCACGTTTCTTTAGCTCATTCAAATCGATTTATGTGACGTAGAATATAGGTGGGTAGAGTTTGAATAGGACCACTTGAAAGAAAATACATTAATGACGTCATACCCAGACAATAAAACTAATAATAAGATAATAATAATCAGGCTCAGGGCATCATGTGTAGGATGTTAGATAACGTCATCTTAGAGAACGTGATTTGGTTACATTTATCTCTTACCCATGCTCGAATTTAACTGCCTGCTTCCTATACTTTGACTATTGAGAGGGTACGGGACTCTGTTACTGCACTGTTTACAGTAGTCAGCGGCGACAGCTCGTTGTACGCACCAGTTACCGATGGATCACTGAAGTAAAAGCAACGTTGCCGCGTGGTTGGTGTACGGATCGGTGACCATCAGGCACTCGCGTGTCCTGGCTTTTCCCGCCCCAACTCAGGCTGGGTGAGATGTGAGAAGGCAGGCAACCGAATGGTGGTTAATTCCCGTCACTAAAAACCTTGACAGTTATACAATGGTCTTCAATTCAATCTCTATCAAACAAACGAAAATTCTATAAATTTTTGGGATTGATCGGGCTTAACGGGGCGGAGGGTAAAACCCCGGTCAGTATGTTATTGACTGTAGGGGTAAAGAGACATATCAGTCTCACTCAAGCAGTAGGCCTATAAATGAGGCATATTCTATTCTTTTCAAAGTATAAATACAATAAAGAAAAAGAACTCTCCTAGAACCATGGACCAGTATCTATGACCGCGGAAGTATCAGATAGATCTTTGACACGATATTTCTTCGGATTTCAAGTAATAAACTGGTCCTGGCTCAAGGTTTCTGCTCACCAAATTGATCCAAAGCTACGTAGGTAACACATGACGTCAAGCTTATTAGACTAACTTGGAACTTTTTTTTTGCGAGAACTTTTTTGGTGTACGTCAGAGTAAATAAAGGAAGGTGGCCCGAAATGGAATCACTCAGATATCTTCCGATCTGTTTCTTCATCTCGAAATAAAGGGTGATTGTAGTATGAAATTATAATGTAAAAAGTTTGCTAAATAGATTACCTTTGGAAGACAAAAGAAAGAAACTGCTAAGGTTTTTACTTTCTTAGAGACGGGGGTTTTTACCCACCATTCGGTGATAAGCTACTTGTCTCCTCACAGTAACTTCACCCAGCCTGAGTGGGGCCTGGAAAAGTCGGCAGCAAGTGATTGTCATCCGAATACCAACCAGGCGCAAAGTAATTTCAGTGAACTATTGGGAAATGGTGCATTCAACGTGCTATCCCAGCTAAGAAAGAGTAACACCTATAATTTCATGGGGGATCCACTTAGGCGACTTTCCTTCGTTTTGTTACTTTGTGCACAACCACAAGAGTGTGTGTAGCCTTGTAGAATTGAATATTGAACATGGGTTAAGTTATTATCGATAATTTCATGTTCTCAGAGTTAATATACACGTCGATTTTGTTCGGATGGTTTTTAGAACATTATGATGAAAATCTCCACCTCCTGGTACCTTAATGGCACTTATGTAAGCACTTGAGATAACTACTTATCTAGAAAATTACCCATTGGATTGCGAGTAATGTGAGATATACGTTCGTCTCGGTTTTTAATCAGAAAGACGACGTGAATTTTTCCGAGGTCATAAAAAATGAAAAGGGCAGGAATTGCCTCATGAAGAAATTTGATTCAAAGATTAAAACTTTGAAAAAGTTGATAGTTTTCTACTAGTGTCTGGTTTCATACATAGTTGGATGGTTAAGCTTCCAAAGTTATGAAAATACATCAAGTAAAACCAAAGAACAGGATGATAGTGACCTGAACTGGTCTACACGTTTCAAGGATGAATGCATCCCAGGAAAGTGCCGGGAAAATCAGGACAAGATTTCGGGCGAACTTTACGTGGTGAAATTCTTAAGACAGGAGGTATAGTTTTCAAATGAAAAATTGGCTACTATTTGTTTCAAATGCGGGATTTTATGTACAGCTGGCGTAGCTGAGATGTTTGGTTTTTAGAGCAAGGTAACAGTTAGGTGTTGGATTTATTCCTACGTTAATTTCGTTAAATACTCAAACTAAAGCGTACTATTATCAAGGTAATTGTTTTATCTTTCAAATAATAACAATTGTGGGAATGATCCCGCATCATTAAACAGGTAGCTTCAATTCCAAGCTGCTGTGAACGTTTAAACTCCAAACAAAACAGGCTAGACAGGTATGGTTTTCAAATGAAAAATTGGCTACTATTTGTTTCAAATGCGGGATTTTATGTACAGCTGGCGTAGCTGAGATGTTTGGCAAGGTAACAGTTAGGTGTTGGATTTATTCCTACGTTAATTTCGTTAAATACTCAAACTAAAGCGTACTATTATCTGGGTAATTGTTTTATCTTTCAAATAATAACAATTGTGGGAATGATTCCGCATCATAAACAGGTAGCTTCAATTCCAAGCTGCTGTGAACGTTTAAACTCCAAACAAAACAGGCTGATACACAGATGGGATCATGAGACGAATCAACTTGATGACTTGCAGTATAAACTCCTTGTTAAACTCGGGGGAGTTCTTCTTGGATTTCTTCTCATGCTTGTTTTTCAAGCGCACCTTGTTGACAGGTACAATATTGTTGTTCATATTATCCACGCAGTTGTTGTCATAGTCAAAACTCTCCTTAGCGGTATCGCCATTGTAGAGCAACTTCTTGTGGTGTTGGCTGAGCGGGGACTTTTTGCGCAAGTTCTGAGCGGCAAGACGGTAGCCCCAGTAGGCAAGAGCGCTGCCTGGGAGCCTTTTTTTTTTTTTTTTTTTTTTTTTTTTTATCTGTTTGCGGAAATGATAACATCGACCTCGATAGCGATATGGGTTATGGTTAGGACGGGCAGTAGGAGGGCGCGGGTTCGAGTCTTTTGAAGGCATTTAAATTTATCTTTATACTTGAATTTGAGAATTTGACCTAATAGTCCAATCAGGAAGCTCTCCTGTTTGGGGTAAAGGGACTTGTTGGTCTCATTCAACCAATGGAAACAAGCCCCATGATTAGATATTTATGAGTTTATTTTCGATCTTGTGGTTACATTTTATTTTACGTATATTTTCATTTATATTTTGTACGGGGAATAGGTGCAACCAAATCGCGGAATGGGTGGAAATATCCGTAGTAGTGTCCCCTAGAGCTTAACTTCATACACAAAATGCCCACTCTGAGGGTTAGGTATAGAGGCAAAGCCCCAAAAGATGGGTTAAGCTTATACGAATCTAGTAAAAAGCCATTTTAGACCCATGGTCTATAGAATAGAATATACCTTGTTTATGCTGTCAGAATGAGACTGAAAAGTCCCTTTACTCCCGCAGTCTAAACGAGGTCTTATTATTTCAACGTGCTATCGCCGCTGATTACAAGGATGACCTCCAAGAAAAACGCGAAAAATCCAGATTTTCCAGGAAGCGCAAGTTTCGGTTCCACTTCACAAATTCCAATTAGCCATGAGTGATATATATGTATCTTACTCACAACTCATTTTTTATGAGCAAGATATATCTACATATCCATTTCTAATTAGGCATCCTATCCTACATCCTTCGCTCATGCATAATTTTACCGCCCTATGTATTACGTCAGAAATTTTCATGAGATAATGGTTTAGATAAGTAGTATGCTCGTTAACATAATATAGTTACACCGTTTAAGATATACTAGATATGTAATGGAGCAGTTGCAAATGGGTAAAAATTATAAATAAATGGTCGATTCTTATGTAAAAAGTTGGGAAAAATCCAAATCCGAGGTCAAAACTCCAAAAAAATAAATGTAAAAAGTCGAAAATTCAATTTTTATTTTCCGTTCTAATGAAAGAGTTCAAATATATGTGACGTTGACTTTCAGGCAGTTGTTTTTTTCGTCCGCTAGGTAGCGCCAGTATGCAAGCACGCTTGCGGAGGAGCAGAAAGAAATGCGCAGAAACTTATGCACACAAACACATTAACCTCCTGAGGACCACGTCAAATTTGTGTTTGTAGTCATAGCGGACCAATGTCCACACATGTGGACAACTGCCTTGTAGTAACTGGGGACCGAGTTAATTTTCACCTTTGTAGTCATAGTGGACCAATGTCCACAAATGTGGACATTTCAAGTATCATCACTAGAGTGAAGCTAGCAACTAAACGCAGCAACTTATTTCAATAAAACTTGATCTCTCCACTAGGTGACAATCTAGAGCTTCTGTTTGTTTATTTACATTCATATTTTTCTTCAAAAAAACATTTCAAATTTTGATTTTAATGGAAGAAGACCGCATGAGGCAGGTAGCTCGTACTTCAAAGGTAAGTTTTGGCTTTATTTTTTATTCTCTCTTGAAATAAATTAGTTTTCTAAGCAGTAGAGGTGTATTACAGTATTGTTTGGCATAATTTAGAACATCTGCTTGTTTTTAAGGTCCAAAAATTCATCCTCAAAAAAAGTCCACCTCTGTGGACATTGGTCCATTATGAAGACAAACATTTTCCAAATTAACAATGTTTATCATTTTGCTTCCTTTTCAGTAATCATGGCCAAGTTAACAGATGAGGAAGTTTTACAGATTTCGTCAGAGGGAAACACATCTGACTTTGAGATTGATGAACCAGAAGGAGCATTGGACATGTTTAAGGATTTTTATGCAGGATTTGCACAACAAGCAAGACAAGGAAATGAGGATGATAATATGAGTAATAGCAGTGAAGAGATTCTTGAAAACATTGTGACAGGACGTCCAAATTATTGCTTCAACTCCTGAACATGCTAGAATTATTCCTTCAACTCCTATACTTATCCTCCTTAGAAACAAATGTTCCTATTTTTAGTTACTTTTTTGTTTTGTTACCCACCAAGAAATGTGCCTTTTTATTTAATTAGGTACTGAAGTACCTTTTTTTTTTTATCCATCAAGATAATTATATTAAAAAAAAAATATTCCTTATTTGTTTATTTGAACTTACCCAAAAAATGTGCCTTATTTATTTATTTGAAACTAAGTATGTGATAATATAAAATAAGAATGATAAGAGAAGAAAATATAAATGTGTTGGATTTTTTTGTCTTAGTAATGGCCCAATGTCCACAAAAATGGACAATTTTTAGCAGGGGTTTTCAAGGTAAAGGAAACATAATTATTGGAATTTTTTCATTCCAATGTGTCAGAAAAGACTTCTAGATTTCAAATCTGTAAAAAATTCTAATAAAAATTGAAGAAAAAATCTTGGTCCTCAGAGACTACAAAACATATGTCCACTTATGTGGACATTGGTCCTCTATTCATACAAAGGTGAAATTGAACTTGGTCCTTTGTTACTACAAAGCGGTTGTCCACGCATGTGGACATTGGTCCTCAGGAGGTTAATGTGTTGCCTGCGAGGGAGCTTTGCTCGGGACATTTGATGTGACGTCATCGTGTACGGGAGCGTCAAAGTTCAAGATTTACCGGTGTTTTTAAATCGATTTATCTCGGGATCTAGAAGTCGTAGAAGAAAAAGAAAAATTCCGTTGGTCATCATTTTTCCTACTCTATGACTTTGAAACATCACCCAAGTAAGCGCAACTGATCTATTAGCTATGTATGCTTTTATTATGTAGACGTATTGTAGAAGCTTTTAGGTATTTAAAATCGACGCTACTGTTTTATTCGAGGAGGCCCTTAAAAACTGAGTGGAGCAGAGAGCAAAGTGAATAGAGCATGGAGCAGGTACAAGGAAGTAAACGATAGAGGGAAGCGACTTCAAACCGCATAAAACTGAGAGCAAAAACCTCTATCTCTCCTCTTCACTCTACTCTGTTT
Source organism: Diaphorina citri (assembly GCF_000475195.1). Classification (NCBI taxonomy): domain Eukaryota; kingdom Metazoa; phylum Arthropoda; class Insecta; order Hemiptera; family Psyllidae; genus Diaphorina; species Diaphorina citri. The sequence continues at coordinate 85,079 of NW_007378043.1, read as the reverse complement.
TTAGCCTGACAAAATCGAGTTATGAGTGAAACAACTTTGAAAATTTTGATTTTCATTGAAAAATATTGGGAGAATTCTTCAAAAAATCGTCTATCTTGATGAATACTGGAGATATGAATCTAAATCTTTTGGTACCATATTGTACATGAAATTTACTCGAATTTAACTGCCTGCTTCCTATACTTTGACTATTGAGAGGGTACGGGACTCTGTTACTGCACTGTTTACAGTAGTCAGCGGCGACAGCTCGTTGTACGCACCAGTTCCCGGATTGCGAGTAATGTGAGATATACGTTCGTCTCGGTTTTTAATCAGAAAGACGACGTGAATTTTTCCGAGGTCATAAAAAATGAAAAGAGCAGGAATTGTCTCATGAAGAAATTTGATTCAAAGATTAAAACTTTGAAAAAGTTGATAGTTTTCTACTAGTGTCTGGTTTCACACATAGTTGGATGGTTAGGTTAAGCTTCCAAAGTTATGAAAATACATCAAGTGCTTTCCTTCTTATAGGACAAGGAAAATAAAAATGGGGAAACAACTTACCGGAAAGCGAGCGCCAATTTGTTCTCCAGGTATCGTATGGTGGAATTCAGAATGGTTGCCGGGATAGCCACCACGAGCCATTTGACCAGCATGAACGCAAAGTTGTTCACATCCTTCTGCACGATATAGCGGACCATACGGCCTTCCATGGTGGCCACGTAGATGCTCATGAATGTCCTTGTGATGAGGGCTAACGTGTGACATATGAGCAGTCCCACCTCGTAACTATACACAGATTCACATCCTTCTGCACGATATAGCGGACCATACGGCCTTCCATGGTGGCCACGTAGATGCTCATGAATGTCCTTGTGATGAGGGCTAATGTGTGACATATGAGCAGTCCCACCTCGTAACTATACACAGATGGGATCATGAGACGAATCAACTTGATGACTTGCAGTATAAACTCCTTGTTAAACTCGGGGGAGTTCTTCTTGGATTTCTTCTCATGCTTGTTTTTCAAGCGCACCTTGTTGACAGGTACAATATTGTTGTTCATATTATCCACACAGTTGTTGTCATAGTCAAAACTCTCCTTAGCGGTATCGCCATTGTAGAGCAACTTTTTGTGGTGTTGGCTGAGCGGGGACTTTTTGCGCAAGTTCTGAGCGGCAAGACGGTAGCCCCAGTAGGCAAGAGCACTACCCAGGATGGCTTTGCTGAACAGCTGCTTCTGGGCGGGCGGAATGTTTTCCATATATTTGGATATCACAGACGGCATGGTTATAGGGGGGGTTTGGAGGTTTATTTACACTTTACAAATGATTTCGTTTATGGAACTGAAACACAGAAGAATTTATTATCATTTAATTATTATGGGTTACCTACGTACATGATTAAAAGCTTTTATGTACCTACGCAATTATTTATGCATTTTATCCTACCTAGGTATATCCATTTTAAATTTATCATTAGTTAAATCTTCCTACAGACTTTTTTTTAGAATTTTCTTATCCGGAAAAAAGGAACGGTTCATCAAGGTAAAAAGCCCTCTAGAAACAATAAAGCTTCATCAAAGCATGTATGTAGGAGAGATACAGATTACAAGAAACGCGTGGGGAGCCCATAAAACAACCTCTGAAATCTGGATGGCAGTGAAAAACAAAGTCAATGTTTAATGTCATATTTTTATTAGCATAGGAATCTACTATTTACTCATGTAAGTACTATTCCATCTACGAAGGTATCTAAGGTAGTCTATCAGATCTTGCTAATCTCAAACCACGTCCGGAGGTCAGGACGTCCTTGCTTCAGTTCTGCTTAAAGTTAAGATCAATCGCTCTTGAATAAGTTGAATGTCTACATCTACAAGTATCTTAAACAAAGTCTGGTTTACTACAGCTATAAACCAAACTAAAACTACAATCTCATTACATATGGGGTCACACGGTCACGTGTTTGACCAAGTTGGTTTTAGTTTTACAGGTTTAGACTGAACTTTCGGTAGGCGAATGCGAGTTAAACTTGAAAACATAGCCGTACGGGCCGTACCACAGAATTCAGTATTCTGTGGTTTAAGAGAACGGTAAGAGTGCTCAGGTTTTAATGAAAGATGAAAGGAGTTCTCTGCGTGGTTGCCTGAAATACTTTTTATTCGCTGTGGTTGTTTGAAGATAAAACATCTGTTTACTGTTATAGCTGAAGTAGGCATATGAGTACAACATCAGAGAAGTTCTACACATTTTACATGAAAAGCGTATCTTTCCTTTGGATCGGAGAATCTTTTTCCACCATTTGCTGTCGAAAATAAGCTTACAGAGGACCATTCACAAGATATCCTTTGCGACCCAATTGCATTGTTTAGACTGCGAAAGTAGAGGGACTTTTTAGTCCTATTAGGGTAGTATAAACAAGATATATTCTGTTCTTTCTATTTTGTTTCAGCCTGCCTATTTCCCAGAAGGTTCTGTAGTCCCCCCACAAGGTTTTGTAGTCTTAGAGAGGTTCTATATTTATTGTATACTTATGTTATTGTTAAAACTAAAGTAAACTATTTCGATCTTTCTATTCTATTCTGTAATAACTAATTGATCTGTGATTAGGTCTTGTGTACTGGGACAACCCCAAATTCTTCATTGAAAATCACAGCTGCCACGAGGTCTGCATCTTGTATACGTATGACATAATTATGTAGATTATGTTGTATAATTATGTAAATGAATTATTTACATACATTTCGCGCGTGGCAAGCATGTGGAGGGTGACCGTCTTAATAAGTCGTGCTAGTATCAGCCTGTAGCCAAAACCGAATGTCAGCCCAAAAGCGATCACCCTAATCGGGCTGATTGAGGGCTGACTAGGGTGAGGACACCTTAAAAATAGGTACTGAAAGCCTCTCAGATAGGTACTGTTAGGTACTAAAAGCAGCGTCCACACTAATATTAGGCGACGATTGACTAGTACAGACGTATGTACCTTAATGCCACAAAACGTGGCTTGGCTCCAGTGATTCGTCAAAAATTGGTGTATCCAATATCATTAGTGAAAAATTGAGTGTTTCTACGTCACACTGTATGATACAGATCCTCCAATGCACAAAACTTCTTGAATGAATTAGAACTGTGCGATTTTCATCGTGGTTAATTGCACAACATTGGAGGTACTAATGTAAACATGATTAAACTCGTGTGCATATCATCTTTCATTCTGGATACTCTCATTTAGAAGCTGCTGCAGATGAGGTACATAAAAGATTTTTTTTCCCTACATAATTTTACAGCAATAATAGCCTAATATTGATAATAACAATAATAATACATATAACATTTATGCATTTTTGGGGGGATCTCATAACTTTTTGTATAATACCCGCAGTTCAGCTGCAATGTTGAACTGAATAAAGCCCAGCATCTAATAATTCTCATGCAATGTATCATTCCGCACTATTTTATGTAACAGAAGCTGCGGTAGATGAAGCACATGTTAAAACGTTCAATACCAGCAGTTGCTGCAAAATTGGACTGCATTACGTTCAGGGGAGAATAAAAAGGTCACTTTAAAGAGGATGCCAAAATCTTTAAGGACAACAGAAGAATTCTGATAAGGACGAAATAAATGGGATTTTCTTTACGGATAAGGACAAGTGAAGAATCCTTAATAAGGATAAAATCCGTGGGGTTGTCTATTACGGACTCCATACTGCGAGACTGAGTAAAGAAGTTTCCATTGAAATAGTCAAGTGGATAGGTTTTGATTTTGAAGGTTTGTATCAAATCGATTCTTGTACTTTTGTGGTAGACTAGAGCTGTTCTAGACTTATTAGTTGGAATTTGCTGCAAACTTTGAATATGCCATCAAAGTACTTCCATCTTTTTTATCAAGCCTAAAGTCAGGCCGTCGATCGATGTCGACTGAACCGTCCATACTGCCTCGACAACATAGATTTACCTCGTCGATCGACGGCCGGTCAACTATGTTTGGACACACCTTAAGGATAATAAATTTTTTTTTTTTTTTTTTTTTTTATCTGTTTGCGGAAATGATAACATCGACCTCGATGCGATATGGGTTATGGTTAGGATGGGCAGTAGGAGGGCGCGAGTTCGAGTCTTTTGAAGGCATTTAAATTTATCTTTATACTTCAATTTGAGAATTTGACCCAATAGTCCAATCAGGAAGCTCTCCTGTTTGCGGTAAAGGGACTTGTTGGTCTCATTCAACCAATGGACACAAGCCCCATTATTAGATATTTATGAGTTTATTTTGGATCTTGTGGTTACATTTTATTTTACTTACATTTTCATTTATATTTTGTACGGGGAATAGGTGCAACCAAATCGCGGAATGGGTGGAAATATCCGTACTAGTTTCCCCTAGAACTTAACTCCATACACAAAATGCCCACTCTGAGGGTTAGGTATAGAGGCAAAGCCCCAAAAGATGGGTTAAGCTTATACGAATCTAGTAAAAAGCCATTTTAGACCCATGGTCTGTAGAATAGAATATACCTTGTTTATGCTGCCAGAATGAGACTGAAGGTCCCTTTACTCCCGCAGTCTAAACGAGGTCTTATTATTTCAACGTGCTATCGCCGCTGATTACAAGGATGACCTCTAAGAAAAACGCGAAAAATCCAGATTTTCCAGGAAGCGCAAGTTTCGGTTCCACTTCACAAATTTCAATTAGCCATGAGTGATATATATGTATTATGTACCTTACTCACAACTCATTATTTATGAGCAAGATATATCTACATATCCATTTCTAATGAATTTTGATTTTCATTTTGAATTTTCCTCAATATTTCTGGTATCGTCCCGAAGTGTGATACTTTGTGAAGTCTTTGTTTAAGTTCAGTCATAAGACTGTCTGGTATACACATTTTCTGGTAAGATTTCTTCTTGGTTTCGGTTGAGCAGGTCTTTGTTTTATTTCAGTGCTGTATGGTTCGTCCTTTACTATCGAAATCCGGTTTAGACCGGTTGGAATCCCGGATTTTCAGGCTTGCGGTTGTTGTGGTTTTGGTTTTGTGGTTTTGTATATTTTAATAGTGTTTTTATACCACCTCTTAAGAATTGTCATTACATTTTGGTTTTGTGATTTGGTTTGCGAAGTAATAACTTATTGATTGTATCTTTGTGAACTGAACAATCCCAGTGCAGTTGCTGAGGCAAGGGATTTCTCACTGAAAGTCAGAATCTTCCTTTATTTACTCTGACGTACACCAAAAAAGTTCTCGCAAAAAAAAAGTTCCAAGTTAGTCTAATAAGCTTGACGTCATGTGTTACCTACGTAGCTTTGGATCAATTTGGTGAGCAGAAACCTTGAGCCAGGACCAGTTTATTACTTGAAATCCGAAGAAATATCGTGTCAAAGATCTGTCTGATACTTCCGCGGTCATAGATACTGGTCCATGGTTCTTGGAGAGTTCTTCTTCTTTGTTGTATTTATACTTTGTAAAGAATAGAAGATGCCTCATTTATAGGCCTACTGCTTGAGTGAGACTGATATGTCTCTTTACCCCTACAGTCAATAACATACTGACCGGGGTTTTACCCTCCGCCCCGTTAAGCCCGATCAATCCCAAAAATTTATAGAATTTTCGTTTGTTTGATAGAGATTGAATTGAAGACCATTGTATAACTGTCAAGGTTTTTAGTGACGGGAATTAACCACAATTCGGTTGCCCGATGTGATGTGTGAATAGTTGAATACTTAACAACGCCCCCACAATCCCCAGATTCAAGGTAGCTGAACCTGGTTTAGTGTGTCCCGTTACTGTTTTAGTCGTCTACTGTTACTAAGTAAGAAATGATAACAGCGCTTATCAGTTTGGTGTTTAGAACTGGTCTAAAGAGACCTTTACTACAGCAGTAAGCTACTATTGTGGTCAAATTTTCAAAAAATGTTGAGCATAAAATTCCATACCTCGGCCGGCCTTGCAGATAACAAGGCGACCTTTTTCACCATTAACACTACCAAGGCAGGTAAAACAGGCATCCTCCTAAGATGAGAATAGATTCTTCAATGAACAGACCTCACACAGACTACTATTAGAAAGACAAGGGGACTTCTGGAGACGTAAAAATAGTAAATTTTCCTTGTGACATGGTCAGCAAACTTGATCAAGATTAACCGAACCGTTAGGTTTCGAAGGGTATTAACCTAATGTTTTTAGTGATCATATGATGTTCAGCAAATCTGATCAAGCAAACTGTATTAATTGTATAACTGCTAAGGTCTTATAAGGGGGTTTTTGCTCTCGATTCCGCGACAAACTACCCACCTCCTCACATAACTCTCAACCAGCCTGAGTGGGGCCACGGCAGCAGTACGCAATTGTTAAGACGAACACTCAGTTACCATAATTCCTTTGTGTCACGTAAGTAGTACCTTATACCTTATTAGACTGTCAGCTTAGGACCAGATGTCTATGCAACACTTAGATATAATACTGTAAGCTAAAAGAAAATGATTGAAGAACAACCAGATGTATATGTAACAGATACTCTAAGCTCGAAGAAAATGCTCGAAGTATTAACTTGCCTGGTTACCTTCCAATCCAGGGCCGGTTATGAAATTCTTCAATATGTACCTATTACAGATGTGAGTGCATATGAGGAACTCGCTAACGAGTATGTGAGTAGAAAGATAAGGAAACAATATGGTAAACAATAACAAATAGTGATGAGGCTCTACTGGGGAGAACTATAGTCAAAGGTTGGAAGCTAAAAGAAAATGCTTGAAGAACAACCAGATGTATATGTAACAGATACTCTAAGCTCGAAGAAAATGCTCGAAGTATTAACTTGCTTGGTTACCTTCTTATCAAGGGCCGGTTATGAAATTCTTCAATATGTATTACAGATGTGAGTGCATAATTATGAGGAACACGCTAACGAGTATGTGAGTAGAAAGATAAGGAAACAAAATGGTAAACAATAACAAATAGTGATGAGGCTCTACTGGGGAGAACTACAGTCAAAGGTTGCGTGAGGTTGGACTTGTAGTTCCTATCCCAGCAGATCATCTAAAACCAAAGAACAGGATGATAGTGACCTGAACTGGTCTACACGTTTCAAGGATGAATGCATCCCAGGAAAGTGCCGGGAAAATCAGGATAAGATTTCGGGCGAACTTTACGTGGTGAAATTCTCAAGACAGGTATGTTCCTTCGTTCGGTCACCAAAATATTCCGTATTTTGGCACATCTAATTTCTAAACATGTCTAATATTCGTCTCACGTTTCTTTAGCTCTTTCAAATCGGTTTATGTGACGTAGAATATAGGTGGGTAGAGTTTGAATAGGACCACTTGAAAGAAAATACATTAATGACGTCATACCCAGACAATAAAACTAATAATAAGATAATAATAATCAGGCTCAGGGCATCATGTGTAGGATGTTAGATAACGTCATCTTAGAGAACGTGATTTGGTTACATTTATCTCTTACCCATGCTCGAATTTAACTGCCTGCTTCCTATACTTTGACTATTGAGAGGGTACGGGACTCTGTTACTGCACTGTTTACAGTAGTCAGCGGCGATAGCTCGTTGTACGCACCAGTTACTAATGGATCACTGAAGTAAAGCAACGTTGCGCGTGGTTGGTGTACGGATCGGTGACCATCAGGGCACTCGCGTGTCCTGGCTTTTCCCGGCCCCACTCAGGCTGGGTGAGATGTGAGAAGGCAGGCAACCGAATGGTGGTTAATTCCCGTCACTAAAAACCTTAACAGTTATACAATGGTCTTCAATTCAATCTCTATCAAACAAACGAAAATTCTATAAATTTTTGGGATTGATCGGGCTTAACGGGGCGGAGCGGAGGGTTAAACCCCGGTCAGTATGTTATTGACTGCAGAGGTAAAGAGACATTTCAGTCTCACTCAAGCAGTAGGCCTATAAATGAGGCATATTCTATTCTTTTCAAAGTATAAATACAATAAAGAAAAAGAACTCTCCTAGAACCATGGACCAGTATCTATGACCGCGGAAGTATCAGATAGATCTTTGACACGATATTTCTTCGGATTTCAAGTAATAAACTGGTCCTGGCTCAAGGTTTCTGCTCACCAAATTGATCCAAAGCTACGTAGGTAACACATGACGTCAAGCTTATTAGACTAACTTGGAACTTTTTTTTTGCGAGAACTTTTTTGGTGTACGTCAGAATAAATAAAGGAAGGTGGCCCGAAATGGAATCACTCAGATATCTTCTGATCTGTTTCCTCATCTCGAAATAAAGGGTGATTGTAGTATGAAATTATAATGTGAAAAGTTTGCTAAATAGATTACCTTTGGAAGACAAAAGAAACTATATAACTGCTAAGGTTTTTACTTTCTTAGGACGGGGATTTTTACCCACCATTCGGTGATAAGATACTTGTCTCCTCACAGTAACTTCACCCAGCTTGAGTGGGGCGGAAAGAGAGAGAGAGAGAGAGAGAGAGAGAGAGAGAGAGAGAGAGAGAGAGAGAGAGAAATATAGGAGAAGAGAAAAGATAGAAAGAGAATAGAACACAGGGGAAGAAAACTAAAGAGAAGAGGATAGATCCCGTTTATATGGCAATCCGTTCTCGGAACGACTGGTACATGGTAATTCGTTCTCGGATATATGGCAATTCGTTCCCGGAACGACGGGCTTTCTCCTAACTCCAAACACCGGACACCATGTAAGATTAATCTAACTTGATAACGTAATTTAAAAATCCTGCCCTCTTTGATTTCGGGACGACAATATCTCCTGCAAGATAAGCAGTTTCCTTTGTCGTCTACTGGTCTAGTTGCGTTCGAAACAGACCGATTACTCACAATATAGTCAGAAAACAATTAACACGATCCTCGTCCTTGCGATAATGTCACACGTGACGGTAATTATCGAGAAATTGATGTAGAACCCGAGACGAAGGGTCTGCAGGATTTTTGCTGACTTCGCAAAATCAAACAAACGAGAAGGAAAAGAAGAACTGACTTACTGAGAAATAAGCCTTGTACAGACAGTGCGAGGCTGTTCGCTTCGAATGCCTCGCTACATCTGCCTCAGGTCAGGCAAACGCGGAACGACGAAAATTGCAAACACAAATGCTCGATGCGAGCACGCGAACCACCCAAATGACCCAATAATTTTCAATTATGTTCGGAACTGAGTAGCTGAGGCAGATGCAGAGAGGTACAGACTATTCGAACAGCTCGCTACGAGGCGCCTTTGAGCACTGCCGAAAAAAATCGTGTCGTGTGTAGTGGGAACGCTCTCGTTTAAATTACATTGCCTACAAGGACGTTTTGTGTAGTTCGGGAAAAAAAATCATGTCGTGTGTAGTAGGAACGCTCTCGTTTTAAATTACATTGCCTACAAGGACATTTTGTGTAGTTTGGAAAAAAAAGTGTGTGTTGTTGTTGTTGTAGCGGCTTTAGCTTTCGCCGAATGGCGATAGCAGAATAAAGAAAAGATGTCTTTTGTATCTGTTATACACCGGGGTGATGTTCTCTAGCTCTAGCCATGTTAATTTGGCTGGCTCGTCCTGAACCGCAGTCAACCATCGTGAGGACTTGTGCTTGGTCTTTAAAAGCAGAGAGAACCCTTTGAAGAACTGCCAGCTTGCTAGGCTGGTTAGGGTTAGCTGTTCTCCTCCCTGTTTATAGTCCCACAGCCAGACGCTAGTCTTCTCTCTGTTTAATGTCCCCTAGCCAGACACTACTGGGTGTAGACCAGCTCAGCTTGGCTGGCGGACTTAAAACAGGGATTATACCAGCCTAAAATTTCCCTTGCTAAAGAAATAGCAAAGGTTGAGTTCGAAGGGCATCTACTCGTATAATTTTTTGTAGTCAAAACCAAATGTCAGCCCAAAGCAATCACCTTAGCTAGGGCTGATAGAGAGGCTGACGAAAAACACCGACCCCGTCTGAACTCGGGAAAAGGCAGGGAAGAAGGAAATGATTCTGTACTGAATATTCAGTAAATTACAACTTATTAAGTAAATCAAATAATGAGCTTAATGACTTAATCTTGTATGTTTCTACTGAACATGTGTCGATCCATCAACTTTTACGTCAGTCTTTTCCATCAACCAGACATTTACGTCAGTCTCTTACAACTCGACAGGCGAAGATTGATTCGCCATCAATCCGCGGTCATTTGTTCGACAGCTGATAAATAAGTCCAATAACTATAATTCTATAACCATGCCATAATTCCATGACTATAATTCCTAGTCATTTCACAACCAGAAGATTGATTCCATCATAATTAATTCCAAGCAAATCTGAAGTCATAAGTTCCTTGGTAATTACTAGCAGTAAATCAATAGAATGATTTCGATTCAAAGAAGTCTATCTTGATTCTGTGGAATCAGCATTTTCTTGATTATTTTTTTCTTCTTTGTATTTTTTTGCTTCGTCTTCTTCTTCGTCTTCTTCATCTTCTTCGCCTTCTTCCACCACTTCGTCTTCGTCTTCTTCTACTTCCTCCTTTTCTCCTCTTTCGTCTTTTTCTTCTTATTCTTCTTCCTCATCCTCTTCTTTCTTCTCCTTCTGCCTCTTTGTTTTCTCCTTCTTCCTCCTCTTCTTCTTCTTCCTTTTCCTCCTCTTCTTCTACTTCTTACTGATAATTCGCCAACTTTTATTGCAGATCCCCTCGTGAGCGTACGGCACAGACCGTTTTGGGATTAGAGTATGTGTACATAAAATACATAAATACAGGTCCCTATGTAAACTATAGGTACATACATAGGTACATAAAGTACATACTTTTACACATAGCAATATTAGTTGGATAGTGAATAAAAGTTGAAAATTACAGGGTGTCCCAAAGGTAACGTACCAAAGGGGTGATTCACCGTGTTAAAAAAGTCTTCGCTTTTTAATGTGGTTCCGCAAATGCTCTGGATTTGAGCTATAGGGGCTCTCCTTCTCAGTTGTACCTAAAAATTCCAAGTTCCCGGCCGAAGCGAACTTCATCCTAAAGTTTGTTCTTGGAACGGCTGGATTTCTCCTATCCTGTCCTCCTTCTCTCTTCGATTTCGGGACGAAATGACCTTCGTTGCTACAGCTCCCTCTATCAAACCTCTTAAAATCCACACATGGCCTTGATGCTTAGCGTGTAAACAAACGAATAAAAAAAAACTTCTCGAAAAAAAAGCACCCATTTAAGTTTGGTACGATAACTCTGGGCCACCCTGCATAATACCGTACGACTGTGTTAAAAAAGTCTTCGCTTTTTAATGTGGTTCCGCAAATGCTCTGGATTTGAGCTATAGGGGCTCTCCTTCTCAGTTGTACCTAAATATTCCAAGTTCCCGGCCGAAGCGAACTTTATACTAAAGTTTGTTCTCGGAACGGCTGGATTTCTCCTACCCTGTCTTTCTTTTTTCTTCGATTTCGGGACGAAATGACCTTCCTTGTTACAGTTCCCTCTGTCAAACCTCTTGAAATCCACACATGGCCTTGATGCTTAGCGTGTAAACAAACGAATAAATAAAAACTTCTCGAAAAAAAGCACCCATTTAAGTTTGGTACGATAACTCTGGGCCACCCTGTATAATACCGTACGACCGAAGAATCCGTAGATCTCTGGCTAGTAGGAACGTAGTACACACAACTCTACATAACTTTACTATATATATAACTATATATTTATTATGTATATAGCTATATATTTAATATTATGTATATTAATATCGGAGAGATAGTTCCAATGTCTTCGAGATATTCTCTAGACACTCGCGTGCGAAAAAATGGGCACAGATTGACTCTAGAACTTTGTCAATACGAACTATATTATTTCTATTGAAAATAGAGCCAACTTGAAAATTAATGGTTATTATCTTGATTAATAGGATCTTCTAGAAGTCAAGCTGCATAGTTTCGAAATGCTTCCAAGACGTCTCTAAAATGTTGCTGAGATGTTTCGAAACGCTGCTAAGGTCTTATGACCGTGTCAGATACTACTCTTTCAATATTCCGCAACTTGGATCGCGGTATCATTTTCTAGCAACAGGTCTTGTTCGTTGCAGGTTAGCACCTAAGGCCGATTATTTTTTTAGATTTTGATTAAAATTAATAGAAAGTAAAAATGGCCCATTTGTCCGCCCTCCTACTGGCCTCGTTCCTGGCGCTTGTCCATTTCCAATCCTACCAGCAACTCCCTACTGAGCCGCCAAGTGACAGTGGAGAGGCCGACTGGTCCTCCCATGGCGGCCCGCCAAGTCCGTACAACTGCGAGATCGGCCATTGTGCCGCCAAATACGAGGATGCGCTGTTGCCAAGTAAGTGGAAACGAGAAATGGCCTTACAGGCAGTTTGCTGTATTTTTCTTGTGAAATTGGAACCCTGTTGAATTTGGCATCTCCAAAAATCCGCCCCGGGCGGGAATCGAACCCGCGGCCTAGCGCTTACAAGGCAGACGCACTACCAACTAAGCTAACTAGGCTGGCTAACGGACCACTTTGAATTCCATAATTTCTTCTTTTTCTTTTTGGAAACTTTCTCGCGGATAACAGTTTGGAAGCTCCCGTCCCAAATACAGCCCTGAGTGAAAAATAGGGGCTTAACACCAAAACCAGACAGCGGAACAAAGGCCGGTCTGCAGGGCCATCCAGAACGTAATGAACGTAATATACGCGAAGTCCTTACTGCTTAGCACTTTCGCCCACCAGGGCGCATCTGGGTCGATAACTACTTCGTCAGTGGCGGCAATGTGGTCGTGTGGCGGTAAAGTCGCGGCTGACTGTGCCGCAGGTGAATTTGCCGGAGCTGAATGTGCCGTAGTTGATGGTGCCGTAACTGAGGGTGAAGGTGATGGTGCGGCCGATTTTGCCGTCGATTTGGTGCCGGCCATGGTGCCCGAATGTGAGGGAGTGACTGCTGAGAGCTGTTTTGATGAGAGAAAAAAGAATAATAATGAATAATACCTAGGTGATAAAGGAAAACATAGATGGTAATAAAAAGTACCCAATAGGTAGGTCGGAATCTACTTAGGTAGATGAAGATGAATGGTGGTGGAGATGACGATTTTGTTCTTTGCACATTGCATACATCAAAAGTTTTCAGGCGTTCACACAAATTATGGTCAGGTATCGGAAAGTCCGTAACTCCCAAGTCTTACATACCTACCTACCTACCTAGCTACTCGTATTTCCTCACGAGGCTAAGTGGACCCCGCAATAGCCAGTCATGATACCAATTTTTGACGCCGAATCGAACTTTGGGAATCGAACCCGGGTCTCCCGCGTGCAAGGCGAGTACAGTGACCACTACACCATGGGAGCTGACAATATTGTGGTGAGATTTAGCAAACATGCTTAGCACTTAAAGGACATTCGCACATTAGATTTTGGACCAAATAGGGTCTTTGGGGGACCTTGTACGAACCCTTTTTCAGGCCTACAATGTACCAAACTTCTAGGCACTTACCTTTCAGCGAGTTTTACTCGTAAGGTAGGTTCCGTCCTCAGGAATCACTGATGTGGTTCCTGATTGCAACTGATATGACGACTGTTCAAACACTGAGCAATTTTTGGGTAAAACTACTCTAAATAAAATAAAACATTAAAATAAAATAGGTAGGTGCTAAAATAAAATAAAATATTCTATTTTGAGAAGGGAGTACCTATTCAGCTACACGTTTATTACTGACTCTTTTCAATAAAAAGGTAATTAGCTGAGTGGGTAGGTACCTACCAACTACTACAAGTTCTTTTGTCTAATTCTTCGAATCAGTACTGTTAAAAAAAATAATACTAATAATAAAAAAAAATAATAATAAAAAAAAAGTATTTAAAATCCAAATCCAGTGAATGCAATGAAATTGAATCCAAACAATAAAGATAATAAATCTATCAAATTCTTCGGATTCAGTGGACTCTCTTTTTTTAAAAAAAAAGAAAGTAAAAAAACCTATTAGGTAGTAGGTAATAGAAAGTAATAAAAATGTAATAGAAAGTAATGATACCCCCTGTCTGTTTGGATTAGTCTCGAAATGTACGAAAGAAATTTCCGGTCGTTTTGTGAATCACAACAGAAAGTGTATTTATAAAGCCTCTGTTATCGTCACTCGTAAAATCATTTTAATATTGTCATCTTTGAGGAGTTCTAACTGAGTACGATTTAGAGTGTATAAAACCTTCTCGTCACAGAAAAGAGTTCTCGTCGCACAAAAGAGTTTAGACCAGATAAAAATTAAAAATAAAATAAAAATTCTTCCTTTCACATTGATTTGAAGATTTTGAAGTTCTACCTTAATAATTCTTTTCAGATTTGCAACTTTCAGTGTGTCATTTAACATTCAAACTTACTTTTCTTCAATCTTCAAAGTTACAAAACTTACGTTTGCTTCAAACATTCAAACTCAGATCTGTTCATAATAACTATTGTCATTAACGTTCATAATTTAACATTCAAAGTTCAAACTTATAAATTTGCCTTGTTGCTGAATATTGTGTTAAAAATAATTAAATAAAACTTACTCACCTGTACCTATTTGTTCAATCTTCAAAGTTACAGAACTTACGTTTGTTCAAACAAGCTTACCTCTCTTTAAGTCTTCACAATACAAAACTTACGTTTGTCCAAACATTCAACGTTATAGAACTTTTCAAACATTCAATTTCACTTCAAACATTCAATTTCACAATACTTTTGTTCAAACAAACTTACCTCTCGTCAAGTCTTCAACGTTCATTGGCGTCGTCGGCCGTAGTCCCTCTTCAACCAAATTTCTTCCCTCCAGCTCATCATCTTCATCCAACTCCAAACTTCGCCCTTGAAGTTCCCCATCCGATTTTCCTTCGCCATCCACTGATTTCAGTCCATCAACCTCTTCGGGCACCGATTTTCGTCCGCCTTTGTTAATCTCCATTCCTTGAGGCCCCGGAGGCATCGATTTTCGTCCGTCATGTGTCCGCCCGTGATGGCCCGCATCCTCGCCAAGGCTGGCGTTCGCGGCCGGCGGGGCTTTGGCTTTCCGGCCGCGCTTTTTCGTGCCGTTGCCCGGCTGAGGTTTGTGCGTGAGAATGTATCTTAGCCGGGCAAGAAATTGGGCGTCCACCCTGTCCGGATCTTCGGCGGAAAGGGCCTCCTTGCGCCCGTAGAGGGGTGGGATACCTGCGAATATGGGGGAGAGGGGTGAGTTGTATTATGAAGGAGATGTTGTTAATTGTATAGAAAATTAGATATTTAGGAATGAAAAATAATTTTATTGGATTTGGATTATCTTTATTTTAATGTGTCTTCTTTTTTTTCGTATTAATTTTTGGATTTTTTTTTGTAAAAATTAGGGGAACCCTCGTAAACTCAATCAAAAAAAAAAAAAAAAAAAAAAAAAAAAAAAAAAAAAAAAAAGTTTTTTTTTTTTTATACCCTAATATAAATAAATGCCGGTTCTTTGTTTATTTCTATGTAGGTGCCTATATCACAACTTGGTGCTCACTGGCAGCATGTAGAGAATGTACATGCTATCATAACTTTACCCACACGAGTCTGAGTGGGATACCTCGCAACAGCTAGTCACTGAATCAATCATTTGCATGATAACAAATTCTTGACCCTGCCGGGAATCGAATCACCGGGTCTACCCGCGTGCAAGGCAGTAATGCGATACACTTACACCATGGGGAGTCTGACTAAATTGATTAAATATTGAGATGTGCTTGACCCGAACGCGATATAATGTTTTTGGATGGCTTTTTCTCCTATCCTGTCTTCTCTTCTCTTCTTGATTCGGGACAATATAAGACCTTTAGTAGTTTTCCTCTATCAAATTTTCTTAAAAAAAAAAATACCTACCTCAAATTTCTTAAAAAAAAAAAAAAAATACCAGCCAACATATCTGAAACCTACAGAATCAGCATTTTAATACAAAGGTTGGCCATTCATTTTTTCCCCCGAATTTGAGGTAGGTAATTGATTTTTGGTGTACCTGAGGTTCCATTATATCGTTGAAGAGCCTCCTCAAAGGCGTTCCGGATAATATGGAGCACCCTGTCGTGGCGGCGTGAGTAGAACCCAAAATAGAGTGCCATCTTACATCCTGCGAGGACATGCTGGATGGACGCCTTACCCGAGCCGCAATAATTGCACCTGGTCGACACTGGAAATAGAACGTTTTATTTTAATTACTATCCTGTAGGAAGGATAAGGAACTGACGTTCCATTGGTTTTTTTTCTATTTCTATAAGTTCTATAGGATAAGGATGAGGACATTCCTCGTCCTTATCCTATGGAAAGGAAACACATTTTGAGGTCCTTAGACCCAAAACTCTACCTAAAACCTCCAAAGAGATAGTTTTCGTCAACATCGGAGCAACGGGTAGCGGTACTTTGACATCATTTTGACCGTTTTCGACCGCTTTTTGGGGCCTTTCTGCTGACTAAACGGATAAAGATATTGTAAAAGTTATCGAAGAAAAACATCCAAATAAGTATCCAAATAAGAAAAACATCCAATTAGGATAAGGAAAGTCGTGTGATGTTCCCACCAGATTTTGCCAAAACTAGGAGTCCCAAAAGACTTACCATTCAGCTCCCGAATCATATTCTTAATCTCGTCCTTGACGAACTTGTCCTTGTCACCGATCTCAGCCGAATAGTCAAACACCTTCTTCGTCTCCCTTCGTTTCTTGGTCGTGTACTTGGTGGGCGGCCCCCTTCCCCTCCTCCTGGTCACGCCCTCCTTTCCCTTCTTCCCCTTCTGCCCCTTCTTTTTCTCTTCGGCCGTCTTCGGTTTCTTTTCGGACTTCTTCGTCTTTTTCAGTTCGACGAAGTATTTCTTCGCTTGCACTGCCTCCTGGTAGAGCTCGTCGGTGTCCACTTGGTATTTGCCCTTGAGTTCGTCAAGTTTGAGCCCTAGGACCTCTTCGATTTCCTTCTTCTTGTCTTTCCTTGGTTTGAGGAGGAGGGACACGTCTCGAGACAGCTGACTGTCGGTGTAGAACGGTGTATTCTTGTCTTTGTCCTTTTTGTCCTTGGCTTTATCCTTGTCTTTGTCTTGACCTTTGTCCCTTTTGTCTTCACTTGGTATTTGCCCTTGAGTTCGTCAAGTTTGAGCCCTAGGACCTCTTCGATTTCCTTCTTCTTGTCTTTCCTTGGTTTGAGGAGGACGGACACGTCTCGAGACAGCTGACTGTCGGTGTAGAACGGTGTATTCTTGTCTTTGCTTTTATCCTTGTCTTTGTCTTGACCTTTGTCCCTTTTGTCTTTGCTTTCATCCTCATCTTTGTCTCCAGTCGCTTTTCCTTCACCTACTTCTGCGGATTCTGAATCTTGGTCATCTTGACTGTCTTGGCTTTCGCTGTCCTCACCATCATCTTGTGATCCATCTTTGTCTGTGTCACCACCGTCATCATCTGGTTCACTTTTGTTATCAGATTCTTTCTTTTTCTTGGATAATTTGTCTGTTTTCTCTCTTTTGGTTACGTTAGCTTCTTCGCCGCTTTTCAGCTCGGTTATCGTTAGCTTTTCCCGAGAGGTGTCTTCGCTGCTGGCATCGTCACCATCGACTTTACTGGGCTTCTTTTTGGCCTTTTTCTTTTTAGCTTTCTTTGCAGCTTTAGGTAGTTTTTTGGCGAAGCCTTTCTTGGGTTTCGCGGCTTTGGGTTTGACTTTTCTCGTCTTCTTGCGGGCAAATCTCTTGACACGTCGATTGGTCCTCACAGTAGGCTTGGTAGGATTGCTTTTCCTAGTCGTGCCACTTGTCGATAACTTTCTGAACAGTTTGCCGTCGCGGGCAAAGTTGGTGATGTTCAGAACTTCAAGCATCAGAACTTTTCTATTGGCTGTTTTCTTTGGTTGATGTTGAGGTTTGTATCCTTTCTTGTTGGTCAAAATTTTTACGTCCTGCTCCAGTATGCTATCCGTGTCTTTGATTTCCACTATGGTTAGCTTTTCTCTCACAATCCCGTCACCCTGCTGTTGATTCTTATTCTTCTGGTGTTGGTTGTGGTGTTGTTTTTTGTTCTTGTGTTGATTTCTGTTGTTCTGTTGATTATTATATCCGCCTCTCTGTCTCCCGCGGTAGCTTAGTTCTTCGTCACTATCAATATCGTATTCTTCATCATCATCTTCATCATCGCTTTGGTTGATGTTGAGGTTTGTATCCTTTCTTGTTGGTCAAAATTTTTACGTCCTGCTCCAGTATGCTATCCGTGTCTTTGATTTCCGTTATGGTTAGCTTTTCTCTCACAATCCCGTCACCCTGCTCTTGATTCTTATTCTTCTGGTGTTGGTTGTGGTGTTGTTTTTTGTTCTTGTGTTGATTTCTGTTGTTCTGTTGATTATTATATCCGCCTCTCTGTCTCCCGCGGTAGCTTAGTTCTTCGTCACTATCAATATCGTATTCTTCATCATCATCATCTTCATCATCGTCATCATCATCATCAAAACTTCCCATCTGAATAAAGTCACTCATGTCAAAATATTCATATTCCGAGGAAGAGCCTCCACCTTTTTTCTTCTTCTTACCTCCTCCTCCTCCTCCGCCGCCTCCTCCAGTCTTTTTCTTCCCTTGTTTATATTTGTTGTTCGTGTTCTTCTGTTTCCCGAATCCGAAATCAAATCCACCTCCACGACCTCCCCCCTTGCCTCCGCCTTTCTTTTTCTTTCCGCGATTTTTGGCGAATCTTTTGACTCGCCGATGCTTAACCTTTGTGTCATTGCGGGTGGCTTTGTCAAGTTTGTTCGGTTTTTCGTGGTGTTTGGCTTTGGTGTTTTCATTACCTTTTTCAATATTTTCAATACTGTGGTCGTATTCTTCACTTTCACTATATTCAGGTGTTAGGTCGTCGTCCTCGTCTTCGTCTTTCTCCGTTAAATTATGATCCATTTTGTTTTCCTCGTCACTTCCCTTTGATCCTGAAGTGATTCTTTTGATACCACTCGATTCTTTGGCAAATTTAGCACTCAATTCCTCCTCATATCTTTTATTCAGATCACGATACATTACGTCCATATTGACCGTTGTTTGGTTTGTGTTTCTCTGGACATGACTCTCATTTCCTATTTCTCCCAGTTGTCTTCTCAAATTCCGCTCGACCTTTCTATCATGAGAATCTTCATTAAGAAACTTTTCAAACTCCTCCACATTGTTCCTCCTCATATCTTTTATTCAGATCACGATACATTACGTCCATATTGACCGTTGTTTGGTTTGTGTTTCTCTGGACATGACTCTCAATTCCTCCATGGATTTCTCCCAGTTGTCTTCTCAAATTCCGCTCGACCTTTCTATCATGAGAATCTTCATTGAGAAACTTTTCAAACTCCTCCACATTAAAACTCTTTCCAATATCGAACGGTTCCTGAGTCGTTTTCTCCTTTTTCCGTTTCCGCTTTGTCGTTGGCACCCTACTTGTCGTGGTGGTTCTTTTGGTCCGTGTGTTTTTTCGGGGCAATCTTGTCATGTGTCTTCTATATCTAGCTTTGGCCGTTTGCCGCAAGTGTTTCAACGCAACGGTGTCTTTGTGACACAATTGTCTCTGTATGGGATTTGGCGCAAGGTCTACAAAGTGAGGGTCATCCACTTTTTCAACTTCTTTATCCACAT
Organism: Diaphorina citri; assembly: GCF_000475195.1. NCBI lineage: Eukaryota > Metazoa > Arthropoda > Insecta > Hemiptera > Psyllidae > Diaphorina > Diaphorina citri. The sequence continues at coordinate 65,555 of NW_007378043.1, read as the reverse complement.
GGGCGATCCCATTTGGCTCCAAAACATCTTTTAGATTGCCACCGTATTTGAACACATTATTACTTTCCTTATGTACATTATTTTCTAGTTTATTTACACTATCGTATACGTTTCTGACAAATGGACCGTCATTCCTTCTATCCAAATCTTCGTAGAGGTTTTTGACAAATAAACCTGGACCATTGTTGCTTCCACCGAAGTATTTTTTGACAGATGGATCATCATTTCTTCTGCCCAAGTCTTTGTTTAGATCCAGTCTGTTCGGATCGAGTTGGTTGGAACAACCGCCAAGGGCATTTCCAAGAAGGACATGGATGAAGAGAATAAAACTGCCATGCATCTCTTCAGGAGATCCTGAGGGATGTTCTGATATTTAGTTCATTGTAGATATCATGGATGTGGTTTACCATTGTTAGTTTCATGGTGATGTTCATTTTGCTGCAGAACTATTAGAGCCATTGCTAGGTTATTCGGACACAGGAGACAGTTCATTAGGTCATTTTCCTACGTGTAACTTTTCACAAACACATCGTTATGAAATTCATTGAGCACTTTTGAGTCAGTACTCTGAATTGAATTTGAATTAATAAAATCTAACTTCAGGAAATTACTGAAATTATTCTTGCCACATAGGTCGTTATTCTTGCAAAATTTCACCGTCTTTTACTATTTCTTCAACTGCTTAACGGAAAAGCAGGGGAAAATCAAAACCCATTTTAAACTTTTCAAGTCAAGCTATCAAGATATTTATAAAACGAAACTATTTAACAATTAGAAGGATTCTTGAACGAATTAGAAAAAAAACGACAAAGTCTTTAACGAATTAGAAAAAAGACAAAGTCAAAAGCCTCCTCAAAATCAAGTTATGTCTACAACCTGCTAGTGGACTAACTGCGGGTTAGTGACTGCAGGTTTTTGAAGGGTTGATTGCTATGACTATACACGAGTTTATACATAATACCTAACTATTATACCTATGTAAGTTATAACTTGAGTTGATTTCTACTAAAATAAAGACTATGAAAGAATTAATTTCTACTAGAATAATCACTATAAAAGCATTGATAATAATGGTCACAGGTCAGGACCGTATCCAGGATTTTGTCGAGGCCAGGCCCCCTCGACCCTAATTTTTCGGAGTCTGATGTTCAGTAGAGGAGAAATACGACCCTGTTACAGGTCAATTAGAAGCACTGTGTTATGTGTTAATAGAATTATAGTGGACTGAAGTACTACTCAAGCCTAGGTAGGTACCATCACTAGAGTCCAATGAGAACGTGCAAGAGCTGAGGGTTGTCGACAGGGGAAAACCTCAATGATGAAAATCGAAAGCCAAGGAAAATTTCTCAACATTTCTATTGCATCCTTGGGATGCTTCGTCTCCTTCTCCCCACAAATATCTTATAGGTGATTATTTCACTGGACTGTAAGCAGGGAGGATACCATCCTAAATTTCCCTTCCTAAAGAAAAAGCAAAGGCTATATCTTTCTTCCTCATTATAGTGGACTGAAGTACTACTCAAGCCTAGGTAGGTACCATCACTAGAGTCCAATGAGAACGTGCAAGAGCTGAGGGTTGTCGACGGGGGAAAACCTCAATGATGAAAATCGAAAGCCAAGGAAAATTTCTCAACTTTTTTATTGCATCCGTGGGATTCTTCGTCTCCTTCTCCCCACAAATTAAGGAGCGCGGTAGCGCTCCGCCCCGCCAAGTCAAGAAAGTTTGACCGCTATCTTATAGGTGATTATTTCGCTGGACTGTAAGCAGGGAGGATACCATCCTAAATTTCCCTTCCTAAAGAAAAAGCAAAGGTTATATCTTTCTTCCTTTTCACCTTTTCCAGACCGGGTCGATGTTGTTCGTCAGCTTTTCAAGCCCCAGGTCCTAGGATTGCTTCGGGCTGACATTTGGTTTTCGCTAGCAATTTTACGAGTGGATGCCCCTTTTGCTATTTCTTTAGCAAGGCTGGTATTATATTTCGGCTTGGTTCGTGGCCTCAACCATTAAGTAACTATATCTAGGTAGGCACTCCCTTACAGATATTATTGTATTTATCACTATTGTACCTAATATTGTACCTTCTGTTAAAAATATAAATAAAATAAAGCACTGGTTTATACTAATACTCGTTTACACTGTTTATACTAATGTTTAAATAAAGCACTCGTTTTTCGATTGCAAATATTTCAACGGGTTACTTTCTGGTGTTCTCGTGTTGACCCAGCACCTAAATGGGAAGTATTGTGTCTCTTCTCGCTCATCTGATGAGAGACATACTACGGGATGGGCATGCTACGACACAGACCACAAGCGTCTATAGATTAAGAATGTCTCTGGCGTGCTGGGACCTCGCTGGGGATGCCACTGCCTTCATTCCAATGTTTGGTGGCCGAGAGTAACCACCTGCAGAGTGTTGCCCGGGTTGTTGTGTCGGTGCGTAAAACAACATAAGATTTACATCTCTTTGTTTCATATAACATAGATACATACATAATACATTTTGAACACACATTACTGTCATCATTAGAGAAATAAGGAGACGTTAATACCCCTTGTCTAAACCTCAATAACTACAACACAACACATTAGACATTAGACAATACAACACAACACAACAACACATGATAATACAACACACATCTTAATACAACACATTAGATTTTCAGGTTAAATTTTTGTTGAAATCGAAAATAGAATAGAATAGAATAGAATAGAATATACCTTGTTTATCCTGCTCGAATGAGACTAAAAAGTCCCTTTACCCCAGCAGTCTAAACAAGGTCTCGTTTATTTTATGGGTTTAATATTGTACAATTCTTAGTTATTACTATAGACCTTTTTTAATTTAAAAAAAAAAAAAAAAAAAAAAAAAATTGACAATAACAATAATGATGATAATAATGATGATAGTGAGAAGAGGAAAAGAGGAATAGATTAAAGTAAAGAAATAGAGTTGAGTAAATTATGATGATCTTAGTGATGGAGGTGTGATTGATACTAAAGTGAAATTTGAGGAGCTACGTACGGGGAGGACAGGTGGCCATGCCAGTCAAGTGCACACACACACACACACACACACACACGCACACGCGCGCGCACACACACACACGCACACACAAGGCAACAGTACTCAACACAACACACGCTCACACATACATACACACCCTCCCGCCAGCTTTAAGGGGATATCTCCTTGGCGAAAGTGCCACTGAGAGGAACAATAAAATACGGCTTAAGACAATCTTTTAGACTGTGTCCACGCATGGTCGACGGCCATCGATCGATGTCGACTGAAACCATCGAGACTGCCTCGACAACATATGTATGTAGGTTCACCTCGTTGATTTTGGCGATCGACAGCCGTTGACTATATGTGTACACAGCTGTAGGTAGATGTTCATGTTAAATTCTGTCAAAAATTGTTGAAATCAAAAATACTGTTCTAAAGATAGGGACGAAAACTAAACCTAAACCGCGTCTTTCGATAGTGAATACCTAATTCTTTCATTGCTCGATGGTTTTTTTTTCCAACCTGGATGGATGGATGGAGCTCAGTCAATTCATAAAGGTTACCCATCCATATACCGACCACACACAACGTTGCTTAACTTCAGTGATCGGGAGTGCCTTCTACGTCCTAATAATCTCATATTTTCTAGACCCTTTTCACCTCACATAAGACTCTAAACTTTCCCACAAAAAGTAGAAAAAAATTGGAAATGTCCTTAAATTAACAGTGTAGCAAATATCATCACCCGCGCCGCAAAAATGTCCCTCCGCGATTCCGTATACTGGGTCGTCCGACCGGCGGTTCTTCTGTACTGGGTGTCCCACACGTTTGCCGCCGAGGCCGAAAAGCAAGCCGCCAACAATCTCGTGGATTGGGACTACGCGCAACTACACCTTGTGGACCCGGTACCACTGCAAGATAAGTTGAATTATCACAACCTCTGCATTATGCGGCGAGAGCGCCAGCAACTAGGTGAGCTGAATTCTTAAAGCCAGCCACTCACTAGCAGGTAGATCCGACAGGTACACCTGATGAGCACTCACACCATCAGATTAGACCTGATCAGGTGTACCTGTCGTCAGGTCTGCCTGATAGTGAGTGTTTGGCCTAAACATTTTTTAAATTATATGTAGCCGAAATCTTTTGGAAATTGCTCTACATATTATAAAGGTGTGTCCACACATAGCCCACGGCCGGGCCGTCTCGTCGATCGACGAGGTCAATCTATGTTGTCGAGGCAGTGTACTGTTGTAGTTGATATCGATCGAAGGCTGTCGCCTATGTTTGGACACAACTTTACAAAATTCTTTGATTGAATCTCAATTATTTTGAAAAGCATCCTTTATAGTCGAAAATCAAAATTCTTTTAAATGGTTTAATTTTAATATAACTGAAAGCGGTGAAATACTTTTTTAAAAGTTCAAGGAGGCTACCTAGTAGTTTGAAAAATTTGTTAATTTTTTCAAGAGTCACCTGTTTTGACAAAGTTAATCACCTCGTCAATTGTTCTGGATGCACTCTACGATTAGACCAGAACACCTACTTGATAGGCCACCCGTCCAGATACAGACCCGCCCTTCCAGATTGCCCAACGGAGAAGAAATAGCCTCCAGAGAAAATTGAAAACAACTTGAAAAGACCTTCGTCCCGTCTCCGACTTCAAGAAGATTGATGCGGTCTTCATCTTGAATCATTGAAAGAGAAAATGATATCTCAATGTAAAAACTGACTTGACAAATTGAGAAATTCTCAGGGCGCAGTATACCCCCTTGAGGCACACTTGAAGAAAAGGAATCCTCAATGAAAAACGCCCTTTTTCCCGCAGTTACAAAACCGTCCCGAAATAATTCGTCCCAAAAGTCCAAAACCCATCGATCCTTCCAACACCAGAACTGACGTCCAGTTCTCTCTTGTGTGTTGCAGATCCGAATCGAAAGCTCTCCAAAAGTCAAGAACAATACGAGTACCGGGAGTTCGAGCGGCTTTATAACGCCGTCTTCTCAACGAAGCCACCCCATTTAAGGAACTCGCAAGAGAACTACATCCAGCACGTTAAGGACGAATTCTTTCGGCGGCAGATGGAGCCGCTAAATCCGAAAACGTCTCGAGAACGGTACGAGTGGCACGTGAAGAAACAACAGGGAAGTTTCTTTGGCGGCAAATATGACTTTGGGACGTACTTCCGAGGAAACTTCACCGCCCGTCGACGACGCTCGGTTGATGTGGAAGGTAATGATGAGTTTGCGTTACATTTTGGGGGTATGATATATTTGAGAAACTGCCTACTTCATTTCTAGTTCGTAGAAGCTTAACCCCACTCACTACAAGGAGATCTGACAGGTGCGCCTGAACAGGTGTGTGCTCATCAGGTCTACCTGATAGTGAGTGGTTGGCCTGGTCCCGTACTTCCGAGGAAACTTCACCGCCCGTCGACGACGCTCGGTTGATGTGGAAGGTAATGATGAGTTTGCGTTACATTTTGGGGGTATATGATATATTTGAGAAACTGCCTACTTCATTTCTAGTTCGTAGAAGCTTAACCCCATTCACTACAAGGAGATCTGACAGGTACGCCTGAACAGGTCTGGCTGTCAGGTCTACCTGATAGTGTGTGTGCTCATCAGGTCTACCTGATAGTGAGTGGTTGGTCTGATCTAGTCGATAAAGGGTTTATTACACGATATGGTCAGAGTCTGCCTGTTTCACAAATTTACAATAGCTAGATTAGGTAGTAATGCGCTGCTGATTTTCAAAAACCCAACTTGGGCGATTTTCCAAGAATTTTATGTATGAAAAGAGAGAACTGAGTTTTAGATTGAGATAAGTCGGGACAGGCTCTGATCTGATCGTGTTGTACGCCCTTTATATTTCAGGCTCTCCCGGTGGTGGCAAGAACTCCAAACAAAAACAACCACCCTTGTCCTTGAACTCTGAGAATAATTTAATGGACAATATCGAGGAGATGCGATTCTATGAAAAGAGAGAACTGAGTTTTAGATTGAGATAAGTCGGGACAGGCTCTGATCTGATCGTGTTGTACGCCCTTTATATTTCAGGCTTTCCCGGTGGTGGCAAGAACTCCAAACAAAAACAACCACCCTTGTCCTTGAACACTGAGAACAATTTAGTGGACAATATCGAGGAGATGCGATTTGAGGACAACGTTGTCAATATTATAAAGGGTATTGGAGACACAGTGAACGAACATGGACAAGAGAATCTGGGTGTCTTATCGAGGGATCTTCAAGAGAAAAGAGGACAAATTGTAATAGAAGGGAAAGAACCACTTTTAATAGAAGTCAAAGAACCTGTTGACAACATTGAAATAGCTGTACAAGGACCGGTTGTTGGTCAGGAAACATTGGTAGAGAGCTTGGTCAATACTAGAAACCATCACCTTGACAACGCTCTACCGGACGAACGTGAAACCATTCTGAAGATCAAGAAAGAAAGAACCGATCCGAAACTTCGCATTCGCTCCAAACGCGTCCGCCGGGAAAAGGTGAACCTTCTTATCAATCCCGGCTCCAAATTCAACCGCTCCTGGCAACTAGATCCGCGAAATCCTTGGAACAAAAATATTCGGTATAAGAAACACCTCAAACTGTTCGACGCCTTCTACATGGACTTTTACAGCCGGGAAGGCTCCGACCGCTTGCCCTCGAATGAGACGTTCATTAAGATAAAACCGCCGGCGTGGTTCCGCCAGACACGATTCCCGTATGAGACAGGACAAGATTCCCGGTCGGTCAGTCACTACATGAATGAGATAGAGAAGATAATGGAGAAGGTAAGTCGAGCGTCAGACATAACGTACGGAGTGACCACTAAAGAAGAGCGCAGGCGCGAGAGGGACCGGAACCACACGGCTATTCTGAAAGAAGAGGAGAGACAGTGGCAAGCCCAGCTGGGCAGAATCAAGTATTTGCTCAAGAAGAACAACATCACCAAAGCGGAACATGACAGGCTCCTTGAGAACATTGAAATGGATAAGAAGATCAAGTACAAGCTTTATAGGACGAGAAGCACGAAGCATGTGGTACAGAAAGCCATGGAGCAACTGCAACTGGCAGCGAATTTCGTCGCTTCAGACGTTTATAGAGATAAAAGAGATGTTGGAGATGCTCAGTATGATTCTAATCATATTGAGGATGAGTTTGTAGAACAGAGTGAAGGAAATCCGAACAAACCAAAAATCAGAAGTAAAAGAGTCAGGCGAAATATATTCGAAAGGCACGATAAACTTGAAGCTAAACTGGAAAATGTACGAAAAGTGCACCTGTCACAAGGAGCACCAAATTATAGTCCCAAACGGTTGGTGCGAAACAAACGGTACTTCTTCTCAACAACCTCAACAACTGAAAGCAGTGAAGAGAAACGACTTTTTCACAAAGACGGTAAGGGACTGAAGGACTATGAACCCTACTACAGACATAACATGGTGTATGAAGACGATACTGTTGAGAGAACAACACCAACGACTCTCAAACCAAAGAAGACAACCGTTCTCACCGAGGAGCAACTGGAAGAGCGCAAAGCTTTGTTGAAATCGTTCGAAAAAGAATATCAAATCGGTGTGAAACTTTCGAAAAAGTACGAAATGGAATTCAACGAAATACACGCGAAAGCTTTCAATAAAACGCGAACGAAACGAGAAATCTTGATCAAGACTAATGAACGGTTTGATAGCATGAACAATGGTATAATAGAACTAATAAGAAAGCTGCTAGAATTCGTAAAAATGTACCAGAGTATAATTGGTAAGGAACATGGAGATTTTCCAAGCGTCGATGTCAATTTAAATATTCATGTTGAACCAAACATAAACTCGATATCACTGGAAGAAAAGATCGAGAGACTAATGAACGGTTTGATAGCATGAACAATGGTATAATAGAACTAATAAGAAAGCTGCTAGAATTCGTAAAAATGTACCAGAGTATGGTTGGTAAGGAACATGGAGATTTTCCAAGCGTCGATGTTGATATAAACATTCATGTTGAACCAAACGTAAACTCGATATCACTGGAAGAAACGATCGATGTGGACAGTCGAAATCTCACAGACCGAAATGAAAAACAAGAAGATATGGATGATGATAAAAGGGATATGAAATCACCCAAAAATTCAACAGAAACTTGTGACGCTTATTTAACCAAAGCCTTCAGTTTGATCAAACACCTTCTGAATCTCATAAATCGAATACGAGACACCAAAATCACTTTAGACGCCAACATACGTTTTGAAAAACCAACCCAACCTTCCAGCGATCATCATAACACAGATACTGAATCTAAAAGGATTCCTAGTGATCCAATAAAAGTCAAAGAGGACTTGGATGCTGAAACGATCAACACTCATGGCGAACCTTCCAAAGAATGTATTCAAGAGACCAATTCATCCTTGGACAAAACAGAAAACTTGTCAAGTCACTTCTCCAATGAATTGACGGACAATGAGCTTCAAGATCTAGCAGAGATATTTCTTAGCAACAATGTACTAGATACGAAAAACAAGGTGCTAGATAACAACAACAACGGGCTAGATATTAACAATAACGGACTAGATATCAACAGCAAGATGCTAGACATCAACATTAACCTGCTAGATGCCAACAACAACTTGTTAGATATCAACAAATCATCCCCCCTTCGGCGTAAACTTCGCAAGAAGCGGTACACATTGGAAGACCTCATGAAAGGACCCATCAAAAGCAACCCGGAGAAAACCAAACTAGAAGTGGACGCCTCGGCGCAAGACAAGAAGGAAGGCGCCAAGAAGTACGAGTTCTCCGGGCCAGGCAACGTGGACAACCGCGTCTACCGCAACGAGAACGGCCAAGTGCAGGACTTTCACTTCGTCAAGAACCAGCATCATTCCCGAGAGAATCCGGACCATCCCGAGAATCACCGAGTCGATATGGACGCTTATTACGAGGAGAAGGAGCGGAGATACGCGACTGAATTTCTAGCGGAATATGACGAAAGCTTGGGTATCCGGGAGCGTATGCATCAGGACTACCTCAAGATGGTAAAGGAAACGAAAATAGGCTTCATTGACCGGGCCAAGCTCAACCAGATGGAGCTACAGAGGGCCCACAAGGAACGGATGGAGTTCCTCCGGGCCCAGCCCACCGAGGCGGTGACTGAGGTGACGACAACGACGGAGTACTTTGAAGCGCTCAGCTCATTTGAGGAGGAGAAGGGGAAGAAACCGAAAGATAGGATCAAGGAGAAGCTTGAGGAGTTGAAAGAGTTGAGACGGGGGTTCCCGTAAAGCGGAATCGTAAGAGGAATTAATAATTATAGCATAGTATCAGGTATTGGGTTACTGATGGATTCTGACATGACTTTGTGGAGATTCATCTTGAAAAGAAGAACACCAGTAAGTTTTTCTCTTCACAAGTGACGAAGTAACTTATACTCTTGATTAATAAAGCATTTACCCACCATTTTGAACATTTTGAACCAGTTTGATTTGAAATTTTAAATAACTACCTATCTCTTCGGATCTGATAAGATTGACAACAGGTGTTCCTTCTTTAATAGAGTTTCACTGTCACCATAACAGTACTGTGACAAGGTTTTACCCTCCATTTAAGAAAAAGTAAGTAGGTAAGTGATGGGCTACTAGCCTCCTCTCACTAACATCAGCGAACCTGAGTGGGTCGAGAAACGCCAGCAGCACTGGAGGGTACCTATACGCACAACGTTGCTTAACTTTGGTGCTCCCATTGGGACCCGTTACTATCGCCGCCGCAGGCAAAACTGATCTTCTATTAGATACCTACATACTGTAGGGATAACATCACAATGAAGTGTGAACTAGAGTGGTTTTTTCTCCAATGTGTCTAACCTCTCATGGTCACAACTCATTATTGGTAAGTATTTCCTCTTGGCAGTCCCTTTAGTGTTTCAGCGCTTTCCTGCGATAAATTGGTTTAAGAAATTTTACTTGCAGTCGAAGTGGTTTAAGAAATGGGTGGTTTAGGAAATCTAAACCTTATATTATTATCTGTGGCGAAGCTGACAACACAGGGCTGGGAAAACTTCGATTCTGCCGGAAATCGAACCCGGGACTTCCCATGTGTGGCCGGCCATGACTAGAGCGTTACCCTCTCGGCCACGGAGACCACCCCTAATTTATCTATTTGCTTTTTCCAGACCGCCATCGGCGCCGTCGTGCCGTCAAGGCCAAAACCTTCAACGAGCGGCTCAAGGAACGGTTGGAAAACCGGTTGAAGCGGTTTCCAGACAGACATCCGGAGTACACAACGGGAAAAGTGGTGGATTACTTGAACGAAAGAGCGGTCAAGGAACACGATGAAGCTTTGGCGGTGAAGAATCGAAACCATGGGAAGTGGTTTTCACACGAAACTAAGGTAGGCCACGACTTATCCGTTATTTACCTGCCTCAGTAGCGTAGTGGTCAAGACGCTCGCCTGGTAAACAGGAGGGCGTGGGTTCGATCCCAGCCGAGGCATGGAATTTTATCCTCATTTATTTGAGAGTGTGATTACATAGTAATGGAGCTCTAAGGGTTAGGTGGTAGAAAACGCCTCCGGCGTTAACCTCGCCTAGTGGTTACCTTCCACTCAAGAGGCTATTATTATTATTATGAACGGGTTTGGAAATTCCTTAGAAGTCAGTATTGACTTGGTTAAATCAATTTTGCGTATCCCTTATTTATGATTTTTTTAAGAGGTTTGATAGAGGGAACTGTAACTGCTAAGGTCTTATCGTCCCGAAATTGAAGTGAGGAGCAAGACAGGATAGGAGAAAGCCAGCCGTTCCGAGAATGAACTTTATCCTTTCAGGATAAGCTTCGTCTTTCTCCTTCTTCTCCTCCTTCTTGTTCTTCTCCTCCTCCTTCTTGTTCTTCTCCTCCTTCTCCTTCCTCTCCTCCTCCATCTTCTTCTTTTTCTCCTCCTCCTTTTCTTTTTCTTCTTCTTAAGTATCCTTCTCCCCTTCTTCTTTGTTCTTCTTGTTATTTCTCATCTCCTTCTCCTCCTGCTCTTTCTTCTTCTCAAATAATAATCGATTTTCTCTCTCCACAGCCGCGCGCCTACTACACCTCGAACGAAAGCAAGAAGTACGCGCTCTACAAGTACAACGAGCGCGCTCTCCTGGAGAAGGAGCGCGCTAAGAAAATCGACTATGACAATTACATGGCCGATGTCGACTACCGGAACAAACCGCGAGCGTACTACTTCAAGGTAATGGAATGATACCCAAGAGACAGAAAGAATAGAACCTTGTTTATCCTGCTCGAATGAGACTAAAAAGTCCCTTTACCCCAGCAGTCTAAACATGGTCTCGTGTATTTTATGGGCTTAATATGGTACAATACATATTGTTTACAACAGACCTTGCTTGATTATTAAAAAAAAGAAAAGAAAAAAAAGTAGCTTTGTAAATGTACCTATATCAATGTATGCGTGAAAGAGATAGACCTAAATATAAATGTTGTGTGTAAGAGAAAGAGAATTAAGAGTGAGCGAGAGTGAAGGTAAGAACTTCTTCTTTTTTCTTCAATAATTTTCAATTAGATTATATTTTGATCCCATATTATTTAATTAATTTATTATTTTATTTTTGGTAAAATTAGTAAAGAGAAAAAAAAAAATCTGAGCGCTCACTAGCCCCCTATCCCCTATTAGGGGAGGCCTCAGATACTTATCTGCAGTGGCGTAGCGTGGTCTAAATTCAAGTGTAAGGCGTGTAGGGCACTAATTTCCATCACCATGCACATTACTACATAAGTCATGCACATACTTCTTCATAAATATTTAAAGTCAATATTTAAGGGTATTTGAGTAAATTTTGAGTGTATGGCCGCCATACACGCCCTACATGGACGCTACACCACTGCTTATCTGATTTTGTACTTTACTATTTAGTTACTATTTTAAGAGGTTATTGTCAATATTTTACTGTACAAATAAAGGCTATAAGTATTACTATTTCTACTTCAAGGATCCGGCCAAGTACAAGAACAAGCCGAAAACGCTGTCGGAGAAGATGGGTCGTGACGAGGGGCCAAAGTACAAATTCCGACGGATGCGACGAGAGGCAGCGAAACCTGAAGGTGAGGCCGTAGAGGGTTAATTTTACTTTTTATAGAAGACCATAATGTCGACTTTTCATTTTGATCGTTACGCATAACTTCTCACTTTTTTCAAATTCCTACACTTGGTTCCTTGAAATGACAGTTCTCATTCGAACTTTTTGTTCGTTTCAAACAATTTTTTAAGGATTGTTGAAAATCTGATTGATTTTCATAATTTTTGGTAAACTTTGGATTTAACTATGATCTAAAGTTTAAAGGCCCATTCCCACTTTTCCTTCGGAAAAAAATCGTGTCGTGTGTAGTGGGAACACTCTCATTTAAATTACATTGCCTACAGTCCTGTTTCGGGGAAAAATCGGATGAAACCGACGACAAAACGGGAACGGACCTTTAGTCTGGCTCAGGCACTTCAAACAGGGAGTAGACCAGCTTAGTCTGGCCGGGGGACTTCAAACAGGGAGTAGACCAGCTTAGTCTGGCTCAGGCACTTTAAACAGGGAGTAGACCAGCTTAGTCTGGCCGGGGACTTCAAACAGGGAGTAGACCAGCTTAGTCTGGCCGGGGGACTTCAAACAGGGAGTAGACCAGCTTAGTCTGGCTCAGGCACATTAAACAGGGAGTAGACCATCTTAGTCTAGAGGTGGACTTTAGACAGGGAGGATACCAGCCTGAAATTTCTCCCGCTAAAGAAATATCGAAGATTGAGTGCGAAGGACATCCACTCGTAAGTTTTGTAGCCAAAACCAAATGTCAGTCCACAAGTAATCACCCTGCCTTGCCCCCACCCTAATTCAATAATAGAGTTCCAGCACCCAGTCACTCGGTTAGGCTTCCGGCACCATAGTTTTTCGTGCACAAAGAAAAGAATAGCATAGAATATACCTTGTTTATCCTACCAGAATGAGACTGAAAAGTCCCTCTACTTCCGCAGTCTAAACAAGGTCTTATACATATTTTATTTATGAAGTTCCCATTTATTAGTTTTTTGGTACAATTCTCTCGGTCAAATAAATAGTTAACAAATGGTATACCCATCCGTAAAAGCCGGAGCTTGTGCCACGGATGGGGAATACAGAATGGTACAGAAAGAAACGCCAATCAATCCAATTTTCTGTTCTATTTCAGCAACTACTTGGGCAGTGGTGCACTACACCAGGTTCAACAAGTCCCTCACGTACAACTTCTCCGAGGAGATCATAGAGCAGGTTGAAGAACATAGAGAGAATATGAAACTTCGCCAGGCAGCGCTAGAAGCGACGGGGAAATACTCGTAAGTTTCTATTGGCTAAAGAAATTGGCGCAAGTTTCTATTGGCTAAAGACATTGGTGTAAGTTTCAATTGGCTAAAGAAATTGGAGTAAGTTTCTATTGGTTAAAGAAATTGGACATGCAAAAGAACTGACTCCATCCTCTCTCTTTTCAGACTAGCCCACGAGCTTGGAAGCCGGACCAAATTCCGTCTACCTACTTGGCGTAATTTCGTTGTCAAAATGAGTACTTTCCAGCCGTACACAAGAGTTAGGTAGCATGCAAAAAACTGACTCCATCCCCTCTGTTGAATACGGTTGAAACTTCAAAGTAAAAAAAAGGGTTAGGTAGCATGCAAAAAATTGACTCCATCCCTTCTATTTTCAGACTAGCTCATGAGCTTGGAAGCCGGACCAAGTTTCGTCTACCTACTTGGCGTAATTTCGTTGATGAAATGACCACATTCCAACCTTACACGTTCAAGAAGGACCCTATAGAATTCGACCCGCGGCTTATCAATGAAGAGAGTGGGGCTAATATCCCGAGCAGTGAGGTTACCACGCCACGTGAGTATTGGTAGGGTCAGGTAGAGCGCGAAAAAGAACCTCCACATTCAATTATGTTTGTAGAGCAATAAAATAATCTGTAATGATCTCACATCACATTTTGTAATTTCCAGTAGGGATGGGATGTTCAATTCTTTTCGAGTAATCGATTCTCAAATAATGGACTTTTGAATCAATTGACTCAAAATTCATCCATCCCAAATCTCCAATTATACCTATTTTGTTTTGTAAAGTAACTATCTGAAAAAAGAACCTCCACATTCAATTATGTTTGTAGAGCAATAAAATAATCTGTAATAATCTCACATCACATTTTGTAATTTCCAATAGGGATGGGGGGATATTCGATTCTTTTCGAGTAATCGATTCACAAATAGTCGACTTTTGAATCAATTGACTCAAAATTCATCCATCCCAAATCTCCAATTATATTTTGTTTTGTAAAGTACCTATCAATGAAGAGAGTGGGGCTAATATCCCGAGCAGTGAGGTTACCACGCCACGTGAGTATTGGTAGGGTCAGGTAGAGCGCGAAAAATAACCTCCACATTCAATTATGTTTGTAGAGCAATAAAATAATCTGTAATAATCTCAAATCACATTTTGTAATTTTCAATAGGGATGGGGGGATATTCAATTCTTTTCGAGTAATCGATTCACAAATAGTCGACTTTTGAATCAATTGACTCAAAATTCATCGATCCCAAATCTCCAATTATATTTTGCTTTGTAAAGTAACTATCTGGTTATCTGGTGTTGAGCTAGCACCTTAATGGGAAGTATTGTGTGTCTTACGCCATTAAAAAGAAAAGGCAATACTTAGTTAAGTATCACGAAGTAATGACGTGATCGAGTGTTAGGCTTCCAGGCTTTCTGTCTCGTAACGAAGGAGTACTCCCATTAAGGATCCCCCGTCCCGTGTGACAAAACCAGATCCAGCCCACCCTACATGACGGATTAAATTCACCGCGTGAGAGCACCTCTCCCGCGTCTAAATATTCGGAATGATCACCCTCCTCGTAGGCGACTTGAACACCGTAATCCGCTCGCGACCCTTCGAGTCCTACTCCTCCTCCTACCACATTTCACCGCGTGAAACAATCTCTCCCGCGCCAGCCCACTCTGCATGACGCATGGCGGTTCCGATTCGCCGCATAAGAGCAACTCTCCCGCGTCACCTCGCTCGCGACCCTGCTAGTACCACTCCTCTCATATAAGGGGCGTGAGAGCTCCTCTCCCGCGTCTAAATATTGGGAATGATCACCCGCCTTGTAGGCGGCTTGAACACCGTAATCCGCTCGCGACCCTTCGAGTCCCATTCCTCCTCCACATGGGGCAGCGGGGTGGTCTCCGTCGCGGCAAAATGAGCCTTCATCACATCCACGTTATACTCGACGGCCTTTCGCGGCCAGATGGGCGGGAAAGGGTCTTCCAGCTTGGCCAATTCGAAGCCGACGTTCTCCCAGGTGTACTCGGGGTAGTGGGCGAACGGTTCTTTCTCTGTGAGGCCCCGGTATTGCTGTCGATAGCGGATGAGTTGCTCCATGATCCACTGCTTGTAGTTGCCTGAGGAGGGAGAGTGGACGAAATGAGTTTCGACGTTGTGTCAAAAAGCCCAATTTGAGGCTTACATAGTTATCCGTGTCCAACTTTGAGGCTTACGTGTAGGAGTAAACAGCCCTAAAGCCTAGTTGGGGGGCAAAAAAAAAAAAAAAAAAAAAAAAAACACATACACACACAAACAATATACCTACAATACATAGGTAAGAAGGTATAAATTCGTATAAGTGTCTATGTACAATTGTACATAAGTATGTAGATACCTATAATAAATAGTAAATTAATGTACAAGAGAAAAGTAAAGACTTATAAATCTCAAGTCAAGGTTCAAGTGTGCATAAAACTAAAGTGAAAGGTTACGTGGGTACTTATAACTTATAAATAAGTAAACATATATCTCTCATTATAAACTCAGTTTATGCAGGTTGTAAATTGTCTATGTACATAAGTATGTAGATACCTATGATAAATAGTAAATTAATGTACAAGAGAAGAGTAAAGACTTATAAATCTCAAGTCAAGGTTCAAGTGTGCATAAAACTAAAGTGAAAGGTTACGTGGGTATCTTACTCTATTGGATTTACTTATAACTTATAAATAAGTAAACATATATCTCTCATTATAAACTCAGTTTATGCAGGTTGTAAATATATTTTTAGTCTTAATATACTCATAGTATTTGAAACCTTTGTGGCCGAGAAATCACGCTAGGTCCCAGGTTCGATTCCCAGCAGAGTCGAAGTTTTTTCGGCTTTACTCTAGGAATATGTGAGATTAGCCTCGTGAGGACAATGGAGTAGCTTCTTTAATAGAGTGTGGCGACATTACCAGAATGAAAGAGTAAGCGTGTTTTTCTTTCAAAATCTGAAACGATTTCCCCTTTTCTGAAGCTAAAAGTTTTACAGGCGCTACCACGCCGCCTAGAGGTTAAACCAATTTCCGTATTTTCCTTTAAAAGTGGGGAAATGAGCTTCAAAATCGTGGAAATAGTCTCATATTTCGAAAGGAAAATACGCGAAGTTTGTGCAATTCCATTTTACTTACCGTCACTAAGATGACGTCACAGGATCCGATGTGGATTTCTGATCGTGCGAATATTTCTCTTGACAAGAGTAGTGCACGATTTGACCACCAGGGTAACGTACGAAAGCACTGCAATCAGGAGAATGGAACGATAAATAATAATAATAATAGACTCTTGAGTGGAAGATAACCACTAGGCGAGGTTAACGCCGGAGGCGTTTTCTACCACCTAACCCTTAGAGCTCCATTATTATGTGGTCAAAATCTCAAATAAAAGAAAAAAAATAAATAAATAAAACAAGATAAATAAATAAGAATAAAGGTGTTACCTCGGCACCGCTTTTGGAAAATTTTGGTTAGAAAATTTCAGCCCTGTCCGGGATTCGAACCCAGCAACTCCGGGTTGACAGTCAGTGCTCTTGACCACTCGGCCACAGAGGTGAGCTTATTGCTAGACTTCATTACGATAGAGCTACACCAGGTCCTATTCCACGAATGATTATGCAAAAATCTGCACTCTTCTTTCCGCCTTAATCTTCACTCAGGGCCATTTTTAGCCCCCCCCTCGGACTTATTTTTGCTCCTGAAATTCCGTTTTTTTCCCCCCCCCGCCCCGTTTCAGAAAATTTCAGCCCTGTCCGGGATTCGAACCCAGCAACTCCGGGTTGACAGTCAGTGCTCTTGACCACTCGGCCACAGAGGTGAGCTCATTGTTAGACTTCATTACGATAGAGCTACACCAGGGTCCTATTCCACGAATGATTATGCAAAAATCTGCACTCTTCTTTCCGCCTTGATCTTCACTCAGGGCCATTTTTAGGCCCCCCTCGGACTTATTTTTGCTCCTAAAATTCCGTTTTTTTTCCACCCCGTTTCAGAAATGAAACCCACGAGCAAACCCTCTAACTTACCTTTGATTACCAAATCGCTTCTTGCACACAGGACAAATATTATTTTCAGTAATCAATACATGCTGTGACTCGTAGTGAATACGTTGCTCTTGACTCTGAAACCAATATAAAATAGGAGATTTTTTTAAAGAGTTTTGATAGAGTGAACTGTAACTGCTAAGGTCTTATCGCTCCGAAATGTAAGAGAAAAGAAAGACAGGATAGGAGAAAGCCAGCCGTTCCGAGAACAAACATTATCCGTTCAAAATAGAATCCGCCCCGCGCGGGAATCGAATCCGCGGCCTAGCGCTTACAAGACAGACGCGCTACCAAACATGCTAACGAGGCTGGCAAAGATAGGAGAAATCTCACTATTTTTCAAAATAAATGAAATCAATCAACAAATCTCAAATTATTTCTGGTAGAGCAAAGCCGCGGTGAATTTAATCCGTCATGTAGGGTGGGCTGGATCTGGTTTTGTCACACGGGACGGGGGATCCTTAATGGGAGTACTCCTTCGTTACGAGACAGAAATTAGGAAGTATTGCAGGGATATTATTTCATCAGGTATATTTAAAAGTGATGATTATGTATTTTATGTATTATAACATGGCTAGAGCTAGAGACCATCACCCCGGTGTATAGCAGATACAAAAAGACATCTTTTCTTTATTCTGCTATCGCCATTCGGCGGAAGCTAAAGGCGCTACAACAACAACAACATTAACCTAACCCAGTCCGGGGTATTAACTAGGGCCGGGAAAAGCAGCAACACTGTATTCACTGCCGAGGTTTTTAGTGACAGGAGTTTCAATCGCCATTCGGTGACAAGCTACCCGTCAACTCACATTAACTTCACCCAGCCTGATTTACTAACCACCAAAAGTTTTTATCCTCCCAATTTTCGAGATCAGCTGTTTTTTTTTTTAAGTATAGGTAAGTATAAGTAGTGCTTTGACAAGGACTTTAACTTACCAGTAATTGACAGTCGGGTTTGGAAGACGGATGCCTGGGACTCCCCTGTAATCTTATTGACGGTCCGACACCGGTAACTCTTGTAGCCGTCGTTAGGGGTCGCGTTGAACACGTAGAGGTCTCCGGAACTGAGCACCACGTATTTGCCACCTGAGGGAAGAGAAATAGTGGTTCAATAATAGAAGAGAATAGGATATACCTTGTTTATCCTGCTCGAATGAGACTAAAATGTCCCTTTACCCCAGCAGTCTAAACAAGGTCTCGTGTATTTTATGGGTTTATACTGTAGATGTCACTTGGGAAAGGGTTCCTTAAGGGAGCCCCAAAGGACATTTAGGAGTGTAGGAAACTGTAGATGTCACTTAGAAAAAGGATTCCTTCAAGGCTCCCAAGCGCTTTTTCGCTAGTTAGCTTAGTTGGTAGTGCGTCTGCCTTGTAAGCGCTAGGCCGCGGGTTCGATTCCCGCCCGGGGCGGATTTTATCCTGATAAGTTTTCATAGACCTATCAAAATCAAAGAGAGAAAAAAACTGTGCGGTGCCTGCCTTGGGATATTTACAACAGTACCTATATTGAGACGATGGGAGTGTGTTGCAAGGAAGGAAAGGCATGGGAGAAATTGTTTCTTTCACCGACGTAACACAAGTTTAGTAGTGCTTTATTTAGACTGTCAGCTTAGAACAAGTTGTTCCATTATACCAACAGTTTAATAGAGCACCTCTTTATTGATATAATTTTGTTTAATATAAATTTCAAGTTGAAAGAAATGGTCATCATCTTTGTTTCCCAATATGACTACCATTGACCATTACTTCCCCTTTCTTTCACCTACAAAGTCGTCACTGGTCATGGCTCTGCCATTATAATGTCTGTTTAACTGACACTAAACTCTGCCGATGCCGTCACAATCACATGGCTTTTGTGATTGTGAATTGTGACCTTTGTTTAGTTGACACCTAAAGCCACTGACCCTATCTCCCCTTTCTTTCACCTACAAAGCCGTCACTGGTCATGGCTCTACCATCTGTTTACCCGACACTTAACTCTGCCGTCATCACAATCACATGGCTTTTTGACAGACATTAAACCTTTGTTTAGTTGACACCTAGAGCGCCTTTGATTGGCTGACTACCGTCGAGTCATAACACTTCCTTATGACGGCTCAAAGGTTTGATTCAGTAACCTTTTAGAGGGACAAGGTGATTTAAGTGGTTGCGTGTTTTTTTCCTTTCTTTTCGTTTGGGAAAATTCAATGGGAAATAAATATTTGTAAAATAGGGCATCCCTTAGGGATGTATTGTTGGGCCGGGCCGATATTTTGATTTTTGTTGTAAAAAAAAATAGACGAAAATATAATATGTACCTATTGTAAAAAAAAAAAAAATAATAAATCAATCAACGTGTTTCAATTTAATTAATCAATCTTGAGGATAAGGTTTTTTTTCTATTTAAGCGTCTCTGCTGGGAATTGAATTACAGTCCCTTTGGATACGAATTTAAGAATCCAAATCGTCAACAACGATTTACAGGGAAAGACAGTTTGATTCCTAATAAATGGGACTGCACTGACTGCAGTTCGAATCCCAGGAGCTGAAAATCGGCAATAATCAAGAGTTTGAACTCGTTTTGTTGGGTTGTTTCATCATTTCGTTGTAACTCCATAGATTATACTGTGAAGAGGTTAGGTTTGTTTAGTGAAGGTAAACAAAAAGTGTAGACTTTACGTGTAAATGAATTGTGTATTTAGGTAATGAGTCAATCTCGTAGTGGCTTTTGCCGATTGCGATAGGATAAACAAATGATGTCACTTTTATCAGACTTACACCAGGGTGATGGCCTCTAGCCATGTTTAATTGGCTTATCTTGAAGTATACATCGCGAGGACTTGTTTGTTCTTTCGAAGCAGATTGAACCCTTCGGAAAACTGCCAGCTAAGCTCGTCAGGGCTGGCCAGGCTCTTGTGGACACCTCGGTAAATCGGTCGAGGGTGACAGAAATATGAAGAAGTTTCTAATATTGGTAAGTGATTTTCACTTTTTACTTAGCCAAGGGCCCAATAGATAAAATCTATCGCTATGGCTATAGTCTATAATGTACTTTGGGACTGTAACTGCTAAGGTCTTATCGTCCCGAAATCGAAGAGAGAAGACAGGATAGGAGAAAGTCAGTCGTTCCGAGAACGAACACTATCCGTTCAGGATAAAATCCGGCCCGGGCGGAAATCGAAGGCTTAGCGCTTACAAGGCAGACGCGCTACCAACCAGGCTAACTTTTTTTTTCTTCGCCTTTTCTCGTGTACAGACGGGGTCGGTGTTTTTCGTCAGCCTCGCAGTAATAAATAAGGCGATTGCTTTGGGCTGACATTTGGTTTTGGCTACAAATTTTACGAGTGGATGCCCTTCGCACTCAACCTTTGCTATTTCCTTAACGAGGGAAATTCTGTCCCCCAGCCAGACTAAGCTAGTCTACTCCCTGTTTTACGTTCCCCAGCCATACAGCCCAACCAAGCTAACTAGGCTGGCTGATTTGATTTTCCATTATCCCTTTTTTTGCAGCTCTGCCTATCCTATTTCTCTCCGGACCGCGCAACCGGTATCAATTTGGACGAAGCCGAATACCTGATGGAACCTGAGCGTACGACACCTAGCGGTAGTTACGAGCGAATTAAAGCCAAGGCCCAGTCTGCCCTGCTGTGGGGGACGGCACCTCAGGAGGAGCTAGACTTCATTAAGGTCAAGAAACGCCAGATGTACTACGGTAAGAAAGGTCTACAGTCATAGGCGGATACAGCCCTCTAGTTTTGGGGGTGTAAAGTCTGAAGAGGATGTGTTGACGGGGAGGGGGGTTCTCCTATTTTAAGTAAATGCAGTTTCTTTGTGTTAATATGTCACAACTTTGGTGCTCACTGCAGCATTGTAGGATTTTCCCAATATCTCAATAATCCTGAAATCCAATGTTTACCTACCATGCTGACACCGGTCGCTGTGCGCATTTATATGTCCATAGCTACTCATTTTCCTCACGAGGCTGAGTGGGCCCCGCAACAGCCAGTCACGGAATCAACCATTTGCATGATACACAAATTTCTTGACCCCCCCGGGAATCGAACCCGGGTCTCCCGCGTGCAAGGCGAGCGCAGTGACCACTACGCCATGGGAGCTGACTAAGCTAAGTAGCTATAGCTATTAAACAACAAAAACTCTTGTCTTCTATCAGGAAACGGCCTAAAGCTGTGCCCCCCAGGCACGGCAAAATGCGCCTTGCCCCCTCGAAACCGGGGGGGGGGGGGGCTCGGCCCCCTTGGTGTAATCCGCTCATATCTTCAGTTTCCCTAGGTCTACATTTTTCAAGAGGCTGGCTTTCTCCTATCCTGTCCTTCTCTCTTCGATTTCGGGATGGTAAGACCTTAGCAGTCACAGTTCCCCTATAAAACCTATTGAAAATAAGAAGAAGAAGAAGAAGAAGAAGAAGAAGAAGAAGAAGAAAAAAAAAGAGTTCAGAGTACCTATCTTACAGTCGGCATCGTCTGACCGTAGCGTGGACGCGTCTTAACTTCGAAAATTTCGTCTGTTTGCAGAAAATAAACTTCTCGGTAGGACAAACTTCGCCATGCAACAGTTGAACTCTAATGAATTCCGGAAGGACACAGCATCCCCCAAGAGTATATGGCAGGTACGTATTTCGTAGATTCGTATAAGCTTGACCCGACTTTTAGGGCTGTTTGCCAATACACCTAAGTGGGCGGCCACAGCCGTGACCATGGACCATTGACCCTTGCCGACACCATCGCCCATCGCAGAAAAAATACTCAGCTCAATTTCTTGATTTTCTGCGAGGGTCGGTACTATGGTCAAGGCTCGGTTGAGGACGTTTCTATTTATCAGCATGGTTTGTTTATTTACTCTTGAGAGTCTTTGTTTATTTTTTGTGGGCACTTGATTGATTTTGGGAGGATTTACTCTTAAGAGTCGTGAGTTGGTACCAGGCGAAGGTCGATGGTTCTCCGTTGTGGACGCCTACTAAGCGTCGGACTGCGCTTCTGGTGTACGGCGAGTTAAACAGGTACGTAGAAATTTAGATAGGAGCCTGGAATAAGGCCTCTCGCACATTGGGAACGGTGTTACTCGGAATCACAAGACTCTTAGGGGCCCCACTGGCGCGACTTTTAGTAGAGCTAAGTCGAGCGATACCGCCTGAAAATCCAAACATAAGCAAATTGTCCTAAATTCTATTCTATTCTATTCTATTCTGTCGTCTATTCTGTTCTATTCTCTCAGCAAATACGAGAAAAAGAAGAATTCAGGAAGAACAACCCTGATTATCGACTCTCTCATGAGGAGTACTATGATCATTTGATGAACCGCACGGATATCTTCCTGGATAACTACGATATCATCAACTACAGGAAACTGCTGCGGAATGAGAATCTAAAAATTACTGTAAGTATGAAAATTACGTTGAGAACTGTAAAGGTAGAGTCACGTGAGCTCACGTGACGTGATAGTAGTGTGGCTGTCCTGAAAGAAATTTACTACAATATTATGGGGAAACTTTGAACTAGATCTTTCTAACCCCCCATGAGCTCACGTGACGTGATAGAAGTGTAGCTGTTCTGAACGAAATCACCTACAATATTATGGGAAAACTTTGAACTAGATATATCTTTCTGACTCCCCATGGACTCACGTGACGTGATAGTAGTGTGTTTCTACCTTTAAAGGTAGATAAACACACTGCCCTCACGTCATGTGAGCACACTGCCCTCACGTCTTGTGTGAACAAAATCACCATATTATCGTAGAACTTTACGTTAAACTAGGTACATCTCTCTGACTTGCCATGAGTTCAAGTGACATGACGTGATGGTACCTATTCTGTTTCTACCTACCTTCATTGTTCCCTTTTGTGTATTTCATTTTCTACCTCGAAGTGTGGTAAAAATCACAGAGGGGCATGATAAAATACGACTCAGCCTAGGACGCGTTTCTTTCTTATTAGCTCTCATCAACTAATCGTTTCTTCATTTTCCCAGGTCGACTGGAACAAATACCGACGGTTCACGAACACGACCATCCCGACCGAGGACTCGATGAGTAACGAGCTTCACCGAATACACAACGAACTGTTCCGAACGCAAGATCCTGTGCAGCAGCTGGGACAGCTGTTGAGGCGCAAGCAGGAACAATATTGGGAGCAGCAGCGCAGGGCGAACCAGTCGGGAAAGTCCGTGCACGGGAAGGTGAGTAGCAGGGTCATTAATAGGAAGAAGTCCTTACGATAGTTGACTGCAGTTTAGGACGAGTGGACGAGTAAACTAAACATGGCTAGAGACCATCACCATGCATGGCTGACAAAGACTTTTCTTTATTCTGCCATCAGCAATCGTCTAATGCTAAAGCCGCTACAACAACAGCGCAGTGGTCCTATTTGTCAGCAGTTTTTGCAAAAAAATTTACGAGGAGGGCTTATAGTTGGACTTAGCTCTTGCCCCGCAGGTCCCCAGGACTGACTTATAACGAAATCACACCTTCCTCTAAGACGGATATAGCCACCTTTTTCCCGATTTCGTGAAGTTGAACCCATTACAATACTTTCTCAGAACACATGCCTAGAGGCACACTCCATTTGTCAAGGGTCTAGGTTTACCTTGCCCTTAGAATGAATTTAATTTGAAAAGACTATTTAATGACGAAATTATTTACTTACTTACTTCCGTGTCCATGAGATAGGAAAGGCACTTACAAGAGGACATTAGAACCTAATAAAAAGGGTGTTGTAATATTATTTTCAGGTGGTGCAGGTTCGGTATATGAGGAGACCCAAAGGCAACGTCACACCTGCTCACCGTTACGGGAAGGTTGATATCATGGATAGCGATGAATATGTGAAGGAGCTCATCAACCGAAGGCCTAGGGTGAGAATCTTCTCTTTTTCTTTATTATTTTTAAAAAATCTGGTGTGAATATCACACGATTTTTCTTATCCAATTGAATCTCATTTGATATTTCCAAATATAACCATTTAGTTAGTGGCACTAAAAACTGACCATCAAAAATTTTGACCGAATACTTTCCCTCATATAGGTATAGGATAAGGAAAATAAAAAGAGGTAGTGTTGTTAACGTTGGCGACTACAACTCCATCTATAAGCCCAGGAGCTGCGCCACCTCTACAGGATTCTATAAGGCTGTTGGGTCCAGGATGGTTGGAAGGTCTGGACAGTTGAATAGACGCTGGACGTCGTGAGGTGATCCACTGCACCTGAGACATCGATCAGGCACAGATAAAAAGAGGTGTTTTACAGGTAGCTGTAACAGTTGATTTCTTAATAGCTCGCTTGTATATTCTATAATATTATGGGAAAACTTTGAACTAGGTACATCTTTCTGACTCCCCATGAGCTTACGTGACGTGATAGTAGTGTGTTTCAACCTTTAAAGGTAGATAAACACACTGCCCTCACGTCATGAGAGCACACTGCCCTCACGTCTTGTGTGAACAAAATCACCATATTATCGTAGAACTGACGCTGGACGTCGTGAGGTGATCCACTGCACCTGAGACATCGATCAGGCACAGATAAAAAGAGGTGTTTTACAGGTAGCTGTAACAGCTAATTTCCTAATAGCTCGCTTGTATACAATGTATACCAGGCGAGCGTCTTGACCACTACACCACCGAGGCAGGTTTATTGATGATGTCTTCTTTTTTCCAGGATCCCGAGAACTCCGAGGACCCCGACTTTATCAAGTTTTGTCTGAACCGCGGTTACAGGTTTGGGTTCGACCCTCGTACCACATTTCGTCTGATCCGAAACTTCACCATCCCCTTTATTAATCTCAATAAGGACGAGATTTTGAAACTGGACAAGTCTTCGGAGGTAAGGCCGACCTTTCACTATCAGGTAGACCTGACAGGTGCACTTGTTCAGCATTGTAGGATTTTCCAAATATCTCAATAATCTCAGCACCCAATGTTTACCTACCCTGCTGGCACCGGTCGCTGTGCGCATTTATATTACATAGCTACTCATTTTCCTCACGAGGCTGAGTGGGCGCCGCAACAGCCAGTCACGGAATCAACCATTTGCATGATGCTCATTTTTTGACCCTGCCGGTAATCGAACTCGGATCTCCCGCGTGCACAGTGCAGTGACCACTACGCCATGGGAGCTGACTTTTACCTTCTCTCTTTCAGATCGACCTAAAATCGGACGCCGAAAGCCCGATCCCCACGATCGACGAGTCCGCCATCCGCGCCCAGTACTCCAACGAGGTCGACGCCCTCAAGAAGATCAAATCGCTCGAAGCGAAACGTATGGACGCGCTTCTCCGGCAAGTCGCCAAGCTGAAGGGAAAGCTGCGGTCGACGACGACGGAACAGTCAGTGTGGATGAACCATCCGATGATTCTGAACCGGTTGTTCAGCCAAGATAAGATCATTGTGGACAAGTGTATTGGGGAGAATTATACGCTCATGGTAAGTAGGTACACGATCATGTTTGGCTGCCATATAGGAGAGTTGGAGATACACATAAGACCATTACTTTTAATTTTCATAGCATTGGTAGCCTAAAATAGAGTAAAATATACCTACCCTGCTTATACTGCCAGAATGAGATTGAAAAGTCCCTTTACTCCCGCAGTCTAAACAAGGTCTCATTTATTTTATGGGTAAACCCTTAACCCGCGGCCTAGCGCTTACAAGACAGACGCGCTACCAAGCAAGCTAAATATAGTCTAGGCTTGCGAGGAGAACTTTACCCTACCTAGATGAGGTTTTTTTCTCTGAACAGCTGGCTTTCTCCTTCTTTCTTCATTTACACAGCCGAGGTAAAGGATCTTTACGCACAACTGGTGCACCTTGTACCTATAATGCTTGCGCCTGCGCGCTTTCTGATTTCAGCCCACCACGGTCAACTTCTATCACATGCACAATATGATGCGCAACACGCGCACGACAGACGTGTCTCTATTGTCACGGGAAATATTGCGCGGCCAGGACACGCTACAGGCGTCCCAGTTTGAGAAGTACCTTGCGTTCATGCGCAAACACAGGAACAATTCTGCGCTCGAGGGTCAAGGTAGGTAAAGTTAAAAAAAAGAACAAAAACAAACAAAAAACAAAACAAAACAAAACAAACAAAAAATGTTTGATAGAGGGAACTGTAACAGCTGAGATCTTATAGTCCCCGAAGTGAAGATAGAAGGAAGACAGGATAGGAGAATGCCAGCGTTTCCCAGAACAAACCTTAACCATTTAGGATAAAGTCCGTGCCGTGGGTTAATCGAACCCGTGCCCTAGGGCTTACAAGTCAGACGCTCTACCCTCCAAACTAACTAGGCTGGCTGAGAAAGTGATAAAAGGCCGTTCTCACTTGTCGTTATTTCGTTCCCATATTTTAATTACTCATTTACTTATTTTATTTATTTATTTACCAAATTATTTATTGAATTATCTATTGACTTACCTATTTATTGATTTGCCTATCCATTTATCCATCCACTTACCTATTTATTTCTCCGTCAGATATCTTGGATGAGGAGATGAAGGCTCGAGGGCAGGGCCGGTTCATCATGCATCACAATGGAGTCTCATATTTGGTGAATAACTCTCAGGAGGTGATAGACCTTATGAGGCAACACGATGAAAACCAGGCCCGGGAGCTGACGTCGGATGAGAGACGTAAGTTTTGCGCGCTGCCTAACGATTTTGTACGCCGCCTAACCGTGTATTAATGTACTTAAATAGGGTTAGGTTGTGCGAAAAATAACTCACAGGAAGTAATCGACCATATGAGGCAACACGATGAAAACCAGGCCCGGGAGCTGACGTCGGATGAGAGACGTAAGTTTTGCGCGCTACCTAACGATTGAGGGTTTATATGTAGTCTAATTAGGGGTTAATAAACCTAACCCTTTATGAAGTCTTAATTAGACTGAGCTGACGTCCGATGAGAGACGTAAGTTTTGCGTGCTACCTAACCATTTTGTACGCCACCTAACCCTTTATTAAAATCCTTAAATCAATAGGTAAATTAATTTTGGGTTAGGTTGCGTGAAAAATAACTCGAGGCAGAGTGTACGGTTTCGTCGATCGACCTGGTTGACTACATATGTGTGGACACGGCTTTAGTGTTAAAGCAGAGCTTTTTTACAATTTGCAGATACTAGATATCACAGATTATCACAGGTACCTACTAAGGTACTAAGTGCCTCTTTTGCAATCGGTTTCCATATTTCAAAAAATTCAAAAGTTGTGAAGAATCTATCTGCTTTATCACGAAGAATTCGTGATTGATTGCTATTTCAAGAATCTTTTTACACTGCTGATGCCGCCACTAGTCCCTCCTCTATTAAAGTAGCTATAGCTACTCCAGTGTCTTTTATATGGACCTTTTTCAATTTCCAGACAACATGAGTGCCGAATTCAATGTGTGGCGGGATTGGACTTCAAAGATTCCTGAATCCACCACTGAGGATCCGGTTAAACTGATCAGAGAGGTAACAATTTACCTTAGACCAGCCACTTACTATCAGGAAACCTGTTCAGGTGTACCTGTCAGGTCTACCTGATAGTGAGTGGCTGGCCTGATGAATGTAAGCGTCCTCAAAGGAGCCTTGACCATAGCTTTCACCATAGCTCTGACCATTAGAAAATGAAGAAATTGAGTCTAGTATAATTTTTGTCGAGTGAGTGACAGACTCAGTGAGTTATATAAAAAAGAACTACTCTTTTTCTTCCAAGTATTATACAGAGAACCACCGAGTTATGGGTCTGACTCACATCCTGAACACAATACATCTTCATCACTCACTCACCCACTCACTCTTGCAAATCTCTATTCTATTAAGGCAACCAAGCTAAGCATCCGACTGTCGAGCCAACCAACAGTGAGTGAGTTAGTGATTGAGTGATTGATTGAGTATGCGAGTGAGTAAATGAGTGAGTGAGTGAGTGAGTGAGTGAGTAACTGACTGACTGACTGACTGATTGAGTGAATCATATAAAAAATAACTACTCTTCTTCCAGTTATTATGCAGAAAACCACCGAGTTACGGACCTGACTCACACCCTGAATATTTTCTTGAGTGAGTGAGTGAGTGAGTGAGTGATTGATTGCGTGAGTGAGTGAGTGAGTCAGTGAGTGATTTGTAAAAAAAAGGACTACTCTTTTTCTTCCAGGTTTTATACAGAGAACCGCCCAGTTATGGGTCTGACTCACATCCAGAACACAACACTTCAGATGAGGTGAATCTAATGTGGAAGAAATACAAAATGGAAGTCTCCCCGGATTACACTTTCTATGAAACAACAGGTGAACAGCTTGTTTTTATTTTTTTATTTTTATTTATTAAAGTGTTCTAACATACAGCTTGTTTTGTTAGTTTTGTTTTGTTAGTTTTGATTTGTCGATTTCTCGGTACAAATTTAAGGCACATTAAATCCTTTTAAATCCATGCTTATTAGACACCAGTTGCGCTTACTGACGTGATGTGTCTGTATGTCTGTAAACAAAATATCTCAAGGACGACAAGAGCTAGAGACTATGTAGGTTACAAATTTGACAAGAATGCAACACAAAAATTTTGGTGATAATCGAGGCAGCGGTCGGCAGCATTTTGACCTCTTTTTTGGTGGTTTTCGACCGCTTTTTGACGGTTTTCAGCTATACTGACCAAACATTTAGAGACATTGTAAAAGTTACAATAGAAGTGTGATCTTCCGGGGGCCCCGGACCCCGGTTTGGAATCACTGTTCTACATATTCTATTCTATTTATTTGTAATCTCCCTTCTTCCCAGTGATCCCGCGTAGCAGCACTCCCAGTACGAGCACAATCTTCGTCGCCCCCGCCGACGTCTACCGCGCCAAGATGCGCGACATTGACAGGCTCGAGCGACGCGTCACGCACCGTACGACGCCAGAATACGACGCGCAGCATGACCGCGTGTTGGAGTATGTGGACGAGAAAGGTCGGGTTGTACGCGTACATGAGATAGGCTACTCGCGTGAGACCGTGCACGCAGACTTTGACCCGATGAATCTGATTTGGAGCTACACGGAAGATGAACAGGTGAGAGAGGGCCGTATTTAGGGCTCATATTTTCTCCTTCTTATAAGGTAAGAGGCAAGAATACAGACGTTCTTACAAGGTTCTTAAAAGGACGTTCTTACAAGGTAAGAGGCAAGAATACAGACATTCTTACAAGGTTCTTACGAGGACGTTCTTACAAGGTAAGAGGCAAGAATACAGACGTTCTTACAAGGACGTTCTTCCAAGGTAAGAGGCAAGAATACAGACGTTCTTACAAGGTTCTTCCAAGGTAAGAGGCAAGAATACAGACGTTCTTACAAGGTAAGAGGCAAGAATACAGACGTTCTTACAAGGTTCTTATAAGGTAAGAGGCAAGAATACAGACGTTCTTACAAGGTAAGAGGCAAGAATACAGACGTTCTTACAAGGTTCTTACAAGGTAAGAGGCAAGAATACAGACGTTCTTACAAGGTAAGAGGCAAGAATACAGACGTTCTTACAAGGTAAGAGGCAAGAATACAGACGTTCTTAAAAAGTTCTATGTCGCTGGTTCGATTTCAAATTCTGTCCGATCTCTTTACAGGCACTCTACGGAAGTCATCCCTGACCACTCTCAAATGGAGGCCCATCACGCGGACTACGCCTACCACGGTTAGTACATTAAGTACTAAACCCGCTTGGTTTATCAAGTCATCGCAGAGATTTTTCCAGAAATTGGAGGACCGAAAACGGTGGGAGCTGGAGAAATTGAATCGTACCAAACCAGGTAAGAATTACAGTCATAGTTTTGGTGTTCCGGAACACCACATGACACCAATCACCTCTTCAATTGCTCAGCCAAAACCTAAGCCCGGTAGACCTCTAAGAGAACCGAAAGCTCATCGTGCCACCGACACCGACTGCAAGTCCATTTAAATTACCCTGGTCAAAATATTTTGATCTCACGAGTAAAATGCGAATATGAGTGGGTGCGCACAGAAAAACCTGATTGAAAGAGAGAGATGAAGGAAAAGAGAGATGGGTGTGGAAGAGGAAGGAAGAGAGATATATTTGAGATACTGATTATGAGGTGAGAGGGAGAAAGAAATGGAGGAAGGGAATGATAGAGTGTGTGTGTGTGAGAGAGAGAAAGAGAGAGAGGGAGAGAGAGTTAGTGTGTGTGTGAGAGAGAGAGACGTATTTTCATAACATCATTTCCAAAATGTCACATCCGTATCTCATAATGATAAAAATAAATCGCTCTCACTCTTTCATCCTACCTCTTTCTCTCTCCCTACTTATATCATCCTGATATTGCTGATGACCACAGAGGGAGAGAAAGAGGCTGAGATTCTAGAAATGGAGGGAAAAAAGGACGAAAAACGGAAGGCTTGAAGGGGGGTGAGAAAGAAAAAATGTGGGATAATGAGTTTTGGAGGAAAAAAAAGGCCAACCTTTTCAAGTGGGGGTGATGAAAAGCCTCTTCTGTAAGAAGGTTGAAAATTTTGGTGAAAATGTTTTTGAAAATTCCTACATTTGTCTTCACTTGGTTTACCACATACAATACTCAAGTAATACCCACGTATGTACAATTGTACATAGGTACTTAGCTGAGTGTACGACCGAAAATTATAATTGAACTTTCTAGAAGAATAAATGACGCAGAGAAAGGGAGGGAGAGAGAGAAACAGAGAACGAAAGAGAGGTCTGGGTTGAAATCTTCCTTTTTTATTTTACATTTACACGTTTATTTTTTAAGACTTTAACAGCAGGCAAATTTTCCTCTTTTCGTGTGTTACATGTCCTTGGCAAAGTTCAGAACTTGTCTCCTTGAAAAGTTCAGCAAATTTTCCGGTCGTAAAATCATTACATGTGTCATGGAGCCAATAAGCTTTCACACAAGGAATAATTTTCAGGGTTAATGAATTCAGTGGAGGAGAAAGCAGGAAAAAAAGGGGAATACAGAACCCAAGAGTCCCAGGTAGTGGCGTAAAATGGAGTCGTATTTTCCATTCGGAAACTGATAGGATTTAAGTTCCAACTTCTGATGCTCATTTGCCCTTTTTGAGTGATAGCGCCTTAACTATTGGAAATCCAGATGGTGTTGAAGGGGATAAAATCTTTTCAGTGTCCGAAATGAAAAATTTGTTTACTTTAGTCTGGAAAATGGGCAATTCTGCTTCCGCGCAAGAACAGGATGTCCGAAAATGGACCGCCTAGGAGATGAGGTAGTTTTTTTAAAAGGAAACTGGCAATCAAGCGTGCCAATGTGTCATGGAGCCAATAAGCTTTCACACGAGGAATAATTTTCAGGGTTAATGAATACAGAACTCAAAGTCCCAGGTAGTGGCGTAAAATGGAGTCGTATTTTCCATTCGGAAATTGAGACGATTTACCTTCCCACTTCTGCCCATTTCCCCTCTTTTGGAGTGCTAGCGCCTGTACTAAACCATTTGAAATCCAAGATGGTGCACCATTTTGAAGAGAGGAAATCTTTTCTGTGTCCGAGAGGAAATTTTTGTTTATAGTTTAGTCTGAGAAATGGGACATTCTGCTTCTGCGCAAGAACAGGATATCCAAAGATGGACGCCCGTGCCAAGGCGAGGAGGTAGTTCTTGGGGTAAAGAAAACTGGCTATCAAGCGTGCCAGGAGGCGCGCGAACGTCAAGAGTTCGAAGCGCCGCCGCCTAGCCTATATTAACACGAAATAGAGCGTCAAGGTTTTTGGGCTTCCCTAAACCTCAGATCTACAAATCATATTGACATGAACTTTGGGCCTTCTGTGTAAGAGCAGGTGTGTGAAAAACGTGAAAAGGATCAACGCAGACTGTAACATGAGACTGGTAAGCTTGAGGGTGAAAAACCAACCTACGTCAATGAAAATAATTACTTTATAGCGGAAAACCTCAAAGCCGACTTTAGGTATTTTATGTATCTCTAATTGACATTCAATATCTTCCTCCCCCTCCCAGTTGCTTTCTGGCTTCAATTCTCATAGGCTTAAAGGAGAGAAGGAGGAGAAGGTGAAGGAATTGGGAGAGGAGTAAAAGGAGAAGAGGGAGAGGAGAAGGAGGAAAAGACAAGATTAAGGAGGCATAAGGATTTCCCTTTTCTATTCCTCATGTCCTCCACCTTCCCTTGAGTTAATTCTCATAGGTAAGTACAGAGAGAAAAGGAAGAGGGGGAAGGAAGAGGACGAGGAGAAGAAACAAAGGAAGTAAAAGGAGGAGAAAATGAGCAGAAGGAGGAAGAGGCGAAGAAAAGCCCAAATAAAGGAGGCTAAAGGATCGAAAATTATAGTCTTACAAAGTCTCGACCCCTTTAATTTAGCCACAATAACGTTTAAATTCCCTCGCTTCACGTACCTCCCTGGATTATCGCACACCTTCCTATCGTACACTTCCCAGCAGGGCTGTATTAAAAGTTAGGGTAAAAGAACACTCAAATAAGCATCATTCAATAGGATAAGGAAAGTCGTGTGATGTTCACACCAGATTTTTTTTAATCCATTCTTTATAGAGCCACATAGGATAGATTGAATAGGATGTTACAGACCTACACCATAGGAATTGTAGGATATATATGGACAAGGAATTTTATGTGCACCGGATGGGGTTAGCTTTTAAATGCGTCTGCCTTGTAAGCACTAGGCGCGGGTCTGATTCCGCCCGGGGCGGATTTTATCCTGATGGGATAATGTTCGTTCTCGAAACGGCTGGCTTTCTCCTATCCTGTCTTCCTTCTCTCTTCGATTTCGGGACGATAAGACCTTAGCAGTTACAGTTCCCTCTGTCAAAACTCTTCAAAAAAAATATATACATATATAAATATCCTACGGTAGCTAGAGGTGTTTACAGGCCATTCCTAAGTACAGTAGTAGCTAATAAATTGCCTACCGCCAACCAGGTAGCTAATAAATTTACAATGTGTGAATACGTAGGGGGCGGTAAACTGTATAGGTAGCTGTGTGATGGTTTGGATTTAGAATTTCAAATTTATTTGCATGCATTTCCGCTGAAGTTACGCCCACATTTGTCTATTGATTTTTTTTTTTTTTTTTGTTAACTTGACACCTTTTCCCGGTAAGGTTCCCCCCCCTTTTTTTTTTTTTTTTTTTTTTTTTTTTTTTTTTTTTGTTAACTTGACACCTAGTTACTATTATGGTGGATATTTAGGTAGAAACCTAAGTATATAAGTACATCATATTGTCTACCTTTTTTTTCTTCCATCTTCCATATTATCTACCATCATAAGTAAGTACATCTACTTATTAAGTATTATCTACCTAGGTACCTACCTACCTACCTACGTAGACTAGAAGGCAAGTACCTAAGTAATATAGGCACATGTATATTTAACAATATTATATCATCCTTACCTACCTATTTAACAATATTATGTCATCCTTACTTACCTACCTATTTAACAATATTATATCATCCTTACTTAAGTACCTACCTAATTTCACCTGACACAAACATAGTTCCGACATTTTTCCGTGGCATCTAAGTAATTAGGGACTTATCAACTAAAATACTAAATCATTATTTATCGTAGGTATACTAATTAAATTATTAAAACTGGAATGTTCTGATACGAACTGGCATAATGGATCAAGTGAACTGGCATAAGCCTTCAGCACAAACTTTATCGGTCCCAGACTTCTACACAATGTAACCTGCTGATATCAGAGCTACAAAATTCGTGTATTGATAAATTATGCCAACAATAATATGACAGGCGAAATTTTATCTCCTGCACGTCTCATATGGTAATGCACATTTTATGAATATCTATGGAAAGCCATAAATAACGAACCAGTACCCCCTCCGTCTCCGTGCCTGGGAAATACTCGCAGATGAGGATAATATGGGAGTAATCAGGCTCGGATGTCAGGGTTGGACTTTAAACCCTGGAGCAGGGGAAAATCTGATAAATAGGCATACTTATGGGAGTAATCAGGCTCGGATTTCAGGGTTGGACTTTAAACCCAGGAGCGGCGAAAAATCTGATAAATAGGCATACTTAGAAGGTTCATTCTTGTAAATTCTTTCCAAGGACGGAGAGAGGGGAAGAGAGAGAGAGGGACAGAGAGAGGGAGGGAGAAAGAAAAAGGGAGGGAGGGGAGAGAAAGAGAGAGAAGAAAGGTAAAGAGCTGCGAGAAAAAAAGAGAGAGGATAAGATAGAGCAAAAGTGGAGAGAGGAGGAAGGAAGAGAAAGAGTTCGAGAGTTCGTTCAGACCAACCTTAAGGGTCCAGTAAGTACTTAAAACGCGGGTGCCTGTTCATTTTTTCTAACCCTCTGTCCCGGCGGCAATTTTTAAAATTTATTTTATATTTATTTTTGTTTGCTTTGTAATTTGCGCCAGCCTAGTTAGCTTAGTTGGTAGTGCGTCTGCCTTGTAAGCGCTAGGCCGCGGGTTCGATTCCCGCCCGGGGCGGGGATAATGTTCGTTCTCGGAACGGCTGGCTTTCCTCCTATCCTGTCTTCCTTCTCTCTTCGATTTCGGGACGATAAGACTTCTATTGTAAGCGCTAGGCCGCGGGTTCGATTCCCGCCCGGGGCGGATTTTATCCTGATGGGATAATGTTCGTTCTCGAGGCGGTAAGCGCTAGGCCGCGGGTTCGATTCCCGCCCGGGGCGGATTTTATCCTGGATAATGTTCGTTCTCGGAACGGCGCTAGACCCGGGTTCGATTCCCGCCCGGGGCGGATTTTATCCTGATGGGATAATGTTCGTTCTCGGAACGGCTGGCTTTCTGCCCGGGTTCGATTCCCGCCCGGGGCGGATTTTATCCTGATGGGATAATGTTCGTTCTCGGAACGGCTGGCTTTCGTCCAAACCGTCTTCCTTCTCTCTTCGATTTCGGGACGATAAGACCATAGCAGTTACAGTTCCCTCTGTCAAACCTCTTTAAAAAATTAAAAAAAAAGGGATTGTTGGGCTTTTTTTCTGACCCTCTGTCCCGGCGGCAATTTTTAAAATTTATTTTATATTTATTTTTGTTTGCTTTGTAATTCGCTTGTTTGTAATATCTAATTTAAATGAAAAGTATAATATAAACGTGCAAACTAGAGATAAAAAGTAAAAAATGAATTCAGATTGTACGCGTTGCGGAAAAAAAAAAAAATCAAAATTTCGAATTTCCCGCCAACTTTACACGCTCATGAAGGCTCTGTGTTAAGTTACATCATTTTCCACAAGCCAAGAAAGGCCGAGAATGGCCTAGCTCAGCCCAGTACATAAACACAGCCTTACTGTAGGCAAGGGTCCGAAAATTTGGAGCTGTGTCCGCACGTGATCGCTGGCCGTCGATTGACATCGAATCTCAATCGTTGTCGACACCGTCTACACTGCCTTAACAACATAGATTCACCTCGTCTATCGATGTCGATTTGACAGAGGGAACTATAACGGTTAAGGTCTTATCGTCCCGAAAGCGAAGAGAAAAGGATCCTTATCTGTTTGGGATAACATCCGGCCCGGGCGGGAATCCAACCTGCGATCTAGTGATTACAAGACAGATTCAAGGGTCGTTTCCCCTCCGAGATGGACTTTATCCTGAACGGATAAGGTTCGTCCTCGGAACGGCTGGCTTTCTCCTATCTTATCTTCCTTCTCTCTTCACTTTCGGGACAATAAGACCTTAGCAGTTACAGTTCCCTCTATCAAACCTCTTAAAAAAAGTAAAAAAAGAATAATGTCCAAACCTCTGTCTTTGCAAGCGGGTTCCATTCCCGCCCAGGGTATAGAAGAAAAAGAAAAATTCCGTTCTTCCTTATTTTTCCTGCTCTATGACTTTGAAACATCACCCAAGTAAGCGCAACTGATCTATTCCCGCCCAGGGTGGATTTGATCCTAAAGCTAGTGGTTTGATATTGATATTTGTCATCTTGTTCTCGCCAGGCGGATAATAGCAAGGTGGTGAAGTTGGATCCGGATCATGGTGAATCTTACATGGACCTGGATACTGAAGAGGCCATCGCGGGTAAGATTTTGGAGTGACGTCTAACCGTCAGAGTATTCTTAAGGTAGAAACACACTAACATCAATTCATGTGACGTACCTAAGCTCACGTGACGTGATAGTAGTGTGGTTGTGACGTCCAGTCAGGGTATGCACCATTCGTAAGCCTAGTACCCACTGAACACATTTATTTCGCGCAATTGTTGCGAAATAAATACAGGGTGATTCACGGATTATGAACTATTTTGCAAATTGGATTTTAACTTCTTAACGAAAGCTGATAAATTGACTCTGCTTGGATAGAAAGATAGGAAAAAGAAGGTTCACTCTGCAAGAATACAGACGTTCTTACAAGGTTCTTACAAGGACGTTCTTCTAATAATAATAATAATAATAATAATAATAATAATAATAATAATAATAATAATAATAATAATAATAATAATAATAATAATAATAATAATAATAATAATAATAATAATAATAATAATAATAATAATAATAATAATAATAATAATAATAATAATAATAATAATAATAATAATAATAATAATAATAATAATAATAATAATAATAATAATAATAATAATAATAATAATAATAATAATAATAATAATAATAATAATAATAATAATAATAATAATAATAATAATAATAATAATAATAATAATAATAATAATAATAATAATAATAATAATAATAATAATAATAATAATAATAATAATAATAATAATAATAATAATAATAATAATAATAATAATAATAATAATAATAATAATAATAATAATAATAATAATAATAATAATAATAATAATAATAATAATAATAATAATAATAATAATAATAATAATAATAATAATAATAATAATAATAATAATAATAATAATAATAATAATAATAATAATAATAATAATAATAATAATAATAATAATAATAATAATAATAATAATAATAATAATAATAATAATAATAATAATAATAATAATAATAATAATAATAATAATAATAATAATAATAATAATAATAATAATAATAATAATAATAATAATAATAATAATAATAATAATAATAATAATAATAATAATAATAATAATAATAATAATAATAATAATAATAATAATAATAATAATAATAATAATAATAATAATAATAATAATAATAATAATAATAATAATAATAATAATAATAATAATAATAATAATAATAATAATAATAATAATAATAATAATAATAATAATAATAATAATAATAATAATAATAATAATAATAATAATAATAATAATAATAATAATAATAATAATAATAATAATAATAATAATAATAATAATAATAATAATAATAATAATAATAATAATAATAATAATAATAATAATAATAATAATAATAATAATAATAATAATAATAATAATAATAATAATAATAATAATAATAATAATAATAATAATAATAATAATAATAATAATAATAATAATAATAATAATAATAATAATAATAATAATAATAATAATAATAATAATAATAATAATAATAATAATAATAATAATAATAATAATAATAATAATAATAATAATAATAATAATAATAATAATAATAATAATAATAATAATAATAATAATAATAATAATAATAATAATAATAATAATAATAATAATAATAATAATAATAATAATAATAATAATAATAATAATAATAATAATAATAATAATAATAATAATAATAATAATAATAATAATAATAATAATAATAATAATAATAATAATAATAATAATAATAATAATAATAATAATAATAATAATAATAATAATTAAAAAATATTTTGAGCCAGCCTAGGTAGTTAGCTTAAAAGGTGTTGTTGCTCCTACCTTGTAAGCAGTAGGTTGTTGAGAATTCCCGCCCGGGGCGAACTTTATCCAAAACAGATACGTTTCGTTCTCGGAAAGGCTGGCTTTCTCCTATCCTGTCCTGCCCATTTCCCCTTCGACGATAAGACCTCCGCTGTTACAGTTCTCTCTATCCTCCGCTGTTACAGTTCACTCTCTTGACTTCTATTCTATTTTTGTTTCAGCTGCTAACCAGTTCTTTTCTTTCGGTATTCTATTCTAGATTCTATTCTATTTTATTCTTGTTCTAACCAACCTCAGTGGTGTAGTGGTTAGCGCGGTGGACTTCGGATCTGGAGGTTGGTGGTTCGAGTCCAAGTCAAGTCATAAAATTTAGCGTAGTGCATTAAGCAGGGAACGACATTTGTGACAAGCATTTATGCTTAACACAATTAAAATTCCTTCCTTTTTATTCTTGTTCTAGCTGTCAACCAGACCACTAAGCTTCCTATAGGATTTCTTCACGAGGATGATCTGTATTACGATCCTGAAGCTATGCCTCTGTTTGACGCCCAGAAAGCGCGCGACCAGTTATACGGTACCACCGCTTCCTACCAGGTGAGTTAAAAAAAGGTTTGACAGAGGGAACTGTAACTGCTAAGGTCTTATCGTGTCGAAATCGAAGAGAGAAGAAAGACAGGATAGGAGAAAGCCCACCGTTCCGAGAACGAACTTTATACGTTAAGGATAAAATCCGCCCCGGGCGGAAATCGAGCGCAGGCGCGCTACCAACCAAGATAACTAGGCTGGGACACAGATTCTAGATCTAGAAGGTCGGTTGAAATTTCTGCAAGTGCGTCACGAGTGCAATTTTTTGTCTGTTGTTGGTAACGATCCCGGACCTTCTGCATGGCAAGCAAGTTACCCTTGGACTAACCGTGTCCGTTTTACGTCTTCAGGTCGGATCGTTCGAAAACTTGCCGTACGTGGAGAAGAAAAACAGCACGCGTGCGAGTATCAAGCACCAACGCGCGCTAAATGACTTAACAAGAGATTTTACTAATGAGAGAATTTTTAATGATCCAAAAAGGAGTTTTTAATAATCCAAAAAAATAGTTTTTAGTGATCCAAAAAGGTGAAGTTTTTAAAAGCTCCTGTTCGGATCATTAAATACTCCCTTTTGGATCATTAAAAGCTCCTTTTTTGGATCATTAAAAATTATCCCATTAGTGAAACCTCCCATTAAATCATTGGTGAAATCTACCATAACCGTGTCTGTTTCACGTCTTCAGGTCGGATCGTTCGAAAACTTGCCGTACGTGGAGAAGAAGAACCGCATGCGTGCGAGTATCAAGCGCCAACGTGCGCTAAACGAATATTATTCGCGCAAGTTTTCTATGACCACTCTGTTTCCACCCACTAGATATAACTGGGGTAAGTTTTGATGTTTTATACTCGCCAACCCCCATCAGATCCATAGGAAGAAAATTTTGTACCTTATGAGGTAGAAAAAATGTACCTCAGCTCCGGCTCTATTATTACCTCGTCTAAAGTGGGGAGTAAACTTGTTATACGTAATGGTATAGGTACTCCTTGTTATATGTAGAGATGTAGAGCTATATCTAACAAGGTTAGAGATGCAGGTAGATTTAGAGATGTAGGTATCTCCAACAAGGTTATAGTGTGTCCAGATAAATGTGACAGCAAAAAATAGGCATTGTTGCCAAACATGTCACATGTGCAATGGTAGAGAATTTTTAAAAGGGGAAGGTATATTGCACAGTGCTTCCTCCGACAGTGAAAGGTAAAAAAAATCCTATTTCTAAACGGACTAAGTTAGGTACACAAATAGAGGTAAAATATAAATAAATACGGTTAGGTAGCTTGGAAAAAAGATCCTTCTTGAAAGCGCAACTTTCAGTTCGGAAATAGTCAGCAGAGAAAATATAATAGCATTTTACCATATATTTTACCATACCTCAATATCCTGTTGGGATAGGACGAAAAAGTCCCAAAGCTGGACGTCAACTTATTTGGTCTCAAAGTCTCAACTCGTACACATCCATTTCTTCACACATTCCCATTGTTTTCTCTTCACATGAGAGAGAGAGAGAGAGAGAGTGAGAGAGAGCGAGAGAGAGAGAGAGAGAGAGAGAGAGAGAGAGAGAGAGAGAGAGAAACA